>NC_142937.1:43052592-43065092 GCF_046866305.1 Octopus bimaculoides | reverse complement strand
CTTCTCATTCCTTTTATAGTGGACTTTTACACAGGGGTCACATAGGAACATTCTGGAATAAAAATCCAAATTTATTTTTGCATATTACTGACTTCAGCTATCTATCTATCTATCTATCTATCTATCTATCTATCTAACTATCTGTCTGTCTGTCTGTCTGTCTGTCTGATTGTCTTTTTGCCTGCCTGCCTGTCTGTCTGCCCACCCGTCTGCCTGTCTCTCTGTTTCTGCTCTCTCTCTGTTTCTGCTCTCTGTCTGTCTGTCTGTCGGTCTCTCTGTGGGGTTGTTCTTGGATGCCACTGGTAACATGTAAACCCGTGGAGTCTGCTGAATGGTTGGGCCGTCGGCGACTAAAATGGTGACACCTCCAAGCCTGCTTGGGGAGTAAAGTAATTCTTTGAACACCATGCAAAATGAAAAGCAAGACCCCTCAAAGGGCGGACGAACAGCGAAGAGTCAACGACCATCCAATTGTATTATATATATGTATACACGAAGACTTCGAAATTTCTAGTGTGATACCCAGGTACTTATATAGTCTACAAGAATGGATTGGACTCTTAACCGTTGTGCAGACAATTAACCCAGGAGATGGTGACTCTATAATTGAAAAGCTTGGGGTATGCTATTCTTTGAGTTTGTGGCGAATATTTGCACCAATTTTCTAGTACCAGTGTTTCCCCAAAGTATGGTTGGTTCTACACAAGCCTTCACCTGTTGAAACAAATCATCTGTGTGGTAGGTATAACAACTATGGGTGCTGCACTCTCATACATCGTGATCGAAAGGAGAATCTAATATATATATATATGAGCGTGGCCGTTGCCAGTACCGCCTGACAGGCCTTCGTGCCGGTGGCACGTAAAAGCACCCACTACACTCTCAGAGTGGTTGGCGTTAGGAAGGGCATCCAGCTGTAGAAACTCTGCCAAATCAGATTGGAGCCTGGTGTAGCCATCTGGTTCACCAGTCCTCAGTCAAATCGTCCAACCCATGCTAGCGTGGAAAGTGGACGTCAAACGATGATGTTGATATCACGTGATCGGCTGTTGCTACACATCGCTGGTCACTATGCGCTTTGCATTGTTTTAGCTTTAAAATGATGCCACCCCGCTGGTTAGGTGAGCAAGCCAACATTGCCCTGAGAGAGAGAGAGAGAGAGAGAGAGAGAGAGAGAGAGAGAGAGAGAGAGAGAGAGAGAGAGAGAGAGAGTGAAAGAAAGAAAGAGAGAGTGAGAAAAAAAGAAAGAGAAAGCATTACTACAGTTTGACCACATCGAATTTGTTTCCTCATAACTATCCTAAAAACTGCATTTTCCTGAGGTACGTTTTCCGTGGTGTACATTACGATTAAGCTGATAACATCAAAATAATTTTTTGGAAAAGGTGTTTCGTATCATTCCCCGCTTCCCAGCTTTATTTCTTTATATCTTATTTCTTTATTAAAATGCATGTTTTCATTTACGTCTTCGAGAATATATATAACGTTGAGGTTTGATGCATATAGATCATAAAGTCCGGAATGGAAGATATTATCGTCCAACCAATCAGCCAACCTTTATATATATCGGCTATTCGTATGTGTGCATGCATGTATGTATGTATGTATGTGTAGATGAATGTATGTACGTATGCAACTATGTATGCTTGTATGTGTAGATGAATGTATGTATATATTCCTTAATTTTTTTAGACGTTTCAGTCGTTTGACTGCAGCCATGATGGAGCATCGCCTTAAAGGGTTTTTGTCGAAGAAATCGATCGCAGGACTCATTCTTTGTAAGCCTACTATCGATCTCTTTTGCCGAAGCGCTAAGTCACGGGGACGTAAACACACCAGCATCGGTTGTCAAGTGATGGTGTGGGGGACAAACACAAATACACATCTACATGCTTACACACACACACACACACACACACACACACACACACACACACACACACACACACACACACACAAACACACACACAAACACACACACATCTACCAAATTCATTCACAAGGGTTTGGTCAGCCTGCGGGTATAGTAGAAGACACATCTTTTCTCTGCGATGCTGACTGGTGAACCAGATTTTTGGGGTTGCATCGGGATAAACAAAACCCTGAGTTAAATATCCATTCATGCTATATCATCTGAAGAAATGAATCCATGAAGATGATCTACCTGATGCCCACGGCTACTAAGGACTACAGTGTAATCATCCCAGGAATACGGACGGACTGTGAGCTTCAGAGATATGTGATTTGTGGAAACGCACGTAGCGAAGCGTCAAAATATTTGTAAATTCCATCCAAAGATTATTGCTGTTATTACTATACTTGAATATATATATTGGACATATATGTACACGGTACACTTATTTACGATACATAAGGTACATATGTATAATATATACAGGTATGTGTGTGTGTGTGTGTGTGTGTGTGTGTGTGTGTGTGTGTGTGTTTCCTTGTTTGCCTGAGTCTGTCAATCTACATCTATGCTAATTTAATCAATTACCATGATTGGGATCGTGGAAGAGAATGAGTGGGGAGAATTAGCTAGGAAGAGAGACAGAGAAAAAAGTGAGCGAGAGACAGAGATATAGAAACGAAGAAACATAAAGAGAAAGAGTGACAGAGAAAGGGAGAAAAAGAATGACAGACAGAGACGGAATTAAAGAAAGAGAAAATAGTAAAAGAGGGAGAAAGGTGGAAGGATAAAGGAAGGACGAGAGAAATGAGCGCGGAAATGATTCTATTATGCAAAGAACTTCCGCCATTATTAAGATGGAATGATTTTGTTCTATAATCATCGTTATCATTATCACTACCACGATTATCCTCCTACTCCATTCATCTTCTCCAGCTCCGTCATAATTTCCCTCCTCCTCTTCATCATCATCACCCTCATCATAAATAAGTATCGTTTTCAATATTGACAAGATATTTTTCAGTATTGTCATCAACATCTTCATCAATATGCCCTTTGCCGCATATTAGGTGATCAGAATGGTGGCTGTTTTGTATGTTTAATAGCTGCTATTTCTAGTATACCAAACAGGCACGTTAAGGATGAGCTGCCTTTCAGTTTATTTAAAACAGAGTATAACGCGTGTGTGTGTGTATATATATATATATATATATATATATATATATATATATATATATATATATATATATATATATATATATATCTGTATGTGTGTGTATATGATGTATATGTGTGTATGTATGTGTATGTATATTCTCTTATTCTTTTATTCGTTTCAGTCATTTTGACTGTGGCCATGCTGGAGCACCGCCTTTAGTCGAGCAAATCGACCCCAGGACTTATGCTGAACCGCTAAGTTACGGGGACGTAAACACACCAGCATCGATGTCAAGCGATGTTGGGTCACATACACACACAAACAGATACACACACACACACACACACACACACACACACACACACACACACACACACACATATATATATATATATATATATATATATATATATATATATGTATGTATGTATATATATACGACGGGCTTCTTTCAGTTTCCGTCTACCAAATCCACTTACTAGGCTTTTGTCGGCCCGAGGCTATAGTAGAAGACACTTACCCAAGGTGCCACGCAGTGGGACTGAACCTAGAACCATGTGGTTGGTTAGCAAGTTACTTACCACACAGCCACTCCTGCGCCTATGTATGCCGGACAATACATACATATACACGTATATATATATATATATATATATATATATATATATATATATATATATATATATATATATATATATATGTATGTAAGTATGTATGTATGTATGTATGCATTTTTCTATTGTTTGGTATTCGCCATGATAGATCGTTAACCACTAAACCTTTGTCTATTTTCTCTCTCTGTTTATTTTTGTGTTCCTTTCTGTCGAAGAGCGTAGGCTCGAAGCGTAAAAGACTTTCTCAGTTCCTGAGTGTTAAACTAATATATCTGTTTGTTGTTTAGACACCTTGTTTTTTGTAAATTCTCACTATATACATACATATATATATATATATATATATATATATATATATATATATATATATATATACATATATATATATATACATATATATATATATATATATATATATATATATATATATATATATATATATATATATATATATATATATATATATATATATATATATATGTATATATATATATAAACACATATGGTACCGTGCTGATGTCACGTAAAAGCATCCAGTCCATTCTGTAAAGTGGTGGCGTTAGGAAGGGTATCAAGATGTTGAAACAAGGCTTCCGTGTGGTGCCACGTAATAGCACTCACTCCACGCTGTAAAGTGGTGGTATTAGGAAGGGCATCCAGCCCCACCCCCCAAAAGAAACCATGTCAAACCAGACGGTTGCCAGACGTAGCCCTTAGCTTGTTGGCCCCTGTCAAACCGTCTAACCCATGTCAGCATGGAAAATGGACATTAAATGATGATGATGATGATATGTATATATATATATATATACATATATATATATATATATATAATAATATTAGGGACAAAATCCAAAATTACAGGTAAAAAACTCAATTAAAATCAATTTATAAAAAATTAAAATTAAATTGAGCCTTATAGATAAAGTATATATAAAATATATAGTTTTAGGGAAAATAACCAATTTTCAAGAACTCATCGATGAAAATCCACTATCACATATAGAAAAATTAATAATTAAAAGCACAATAAATGAGTATAATATAAAGTAAAGTAAATATCATAAGATAAATATATTTATTGTGCTTTTAATTATTAATTTTTCTATATGTGATAGTGGATTTTCATCGATGAGTTCTTGAAAATTGGTTATTTTCCCTAAAACTATATATTTTATATATATATATATATATATATATATATATATATATATATATATACATGCGCATATTATGTATATATTTATGTATACGTATATATGTGTGTGTGTGTGTGTGTGAGTGGGTCTGTGTGTGAAGAAAAGGGTGCACACTTAATCCATGTGGCCTGTCCATTTGATACAAGAATAAAAGAAAAAGAAAGCAACAAGGTAGATATCTACCAGAACTCGAAGTGAGAGATAAATAGATTGTAGTGTTGCAGAAAAAGTGATCTCGTACCGATTATCATTGGAGCCTTAAGAAAGACAAGGGTAAGGCTCATGGAGGGGACAGAAAAGATTGGCCTACGCAAGCACAAAGAAAGCATGCAACAGGCGTGCTTGCTAGGAATGGTGAAGAATATTTGAAAGCTGTTGGATGTCTGAGGTCACAAGTGATGTTTTCTTATCTAAGAATAAAACCACCTAATTTCCATTAAGAGGTGGGATCCAAAAAGTTTTTAAAATATAATAATAGTTTTTATTCTAGTCGCCAGGGCTCGTGCAAAAACAAGGACATTGAAAGAATAAGTTACAGTAAACTAAGAGAAGCTTAATGTGTAAAGAAAATGTGACAAAAAACAAACAAGCATCCTGTTTAGGCTATCGTCTGATCCAGGGCTGCAGCTGGGGGAAAAAAATCTGGCTTCATTCGTGTAACGTCAAAGGAATCGTCTGTCGCAGCAACACGTCTTTGCATCATTAGCTGCGACATGTCTGGATCTCCACATATCAGGTGTTGTCAGCAGATATACTAACTAGTGGAACACATCCCTTTCACATAAGGATGAGCCATGAATCGAGTATGGCACGACGTTCAGGCAGTAATAGATGAAAAAAGAAATGTAGGCATTTACCCCATTTTCCCGACCCTTCAAGGATAGCTTCTGCACGGTTCATTTTTGGGTAAGACTGGCCCTCCTTATCATCACTTTGTTCAAGCCTATGTTCACCTGGAGATCTGGACCAGACCAGACCTTGAGCAGTTTAACCGCTTCCTCTGTCCAGTACCCTTCGACACTGTTGACTGGTACTGGAATGTCCCTCCAGGGGCCAAGCTGCAGGACTACTACCTTTTCTTGGTTAATTTTCTTCATGTCACCGCCTTGTCGTCCCCTTCGATGTGTTTGGTGTTGACACCATGACCATGATGTCACTCGCATATTAGTTCGCGCAGGATACCCTTCAAAGTCTTTGCAGAAGTGACAGCAGGGACAAAAGAGGGTAACCTTGTCGGATCAAGTGAATAGTACCGATTGATGGCTATTTACATTGATTGCCAAGCAGATTCCGTGGAAAGATAATCCATATTGATTAACATATTCTAGAAAGATAGTCCATATTGCGAGATCCAGACCTTTCTGAAACAACACCACCTTCCGATCCCAGCCGACTTGGTGATGCGTGTACATCATAGCCATCGAAAATGGACCGATAGCTCTGATAGCTCTGATTATGCGCATCCTCTCTGCAATTCCTTTTCCAAATTTTCAAATTTTTTACACTACATGTTGAAATTTAAAAAATTCCAGAATCTTCTGCGAAAACCTCTTGGGTCAAAGCAAGTGGGAAGAATCAACTTCCTATGGATAGTCAATATGTAATGTCTTTCGGACACTAATTAATATACTACATTTTTATGTTCTTTGTAGTTAGATATCTTCTTTTTTCAGCACTTTGGAAATTCCTTCAGCTTTTCATGTGAATTTTTATCAGCTCTTTACTGTTCTTGTGAGCGGTTGGGAAATTCATGCAGGAGATGGACTCTTCCTCACAAGTAATGTTTATTTTTATGGATGAAAAGCAAAGGATGAAAAGCAACCTCAACGTAAAGAACCAAGGAAAAACACAAGAATTTATAATTCCTCCAATCCACCTTATTGGAATGGTGCATTATTTTATCTATCTCAGAAGGGGGAAAGCAAAGTCGACTACGGTGGGAACTGAGCTCAGAATGTAAATTATAACTGGTACTCCGTCGGTTACGAAGACTAGGTTTCTAGTTGATCCGATCAATGAAACAACCAGCACGTGAAATTAACGTGCAAGTGACTGAGCAATCCAGAGAAACGCGCACCCTTAACGTATTTCTCACGGAGATTCAGCATCATAGAGCGTAACAAGGCTGGCTCTTTGAATTGCAGGTACAAGTCATTTTTGGTAAATGAGTGGACTGGAGCAACATGAAATAAAGTGTCTTGCTCAAGGACACAAACCCCTGCCGGGTATCGAGCTCATGACCTTATGACCGGGAAGCGAATACCCTAACCATTAAGCTATACGACTTCAGAACGTAAAGAGCTGGAAAACTTATAGTTGTGAGTAGAATGGTAGAGTTAATCTGTTACCCTGTTTAACATTACTCCCTACAATAATTTATGAATCATAATTTCCTTCCTATTTTCAACACCAGACTCTGTAGCCTTAGAAAGGTCATGGGTACTTAATCAACCTTCTCATCTCATCTCAGCGGTGATGAAATTTATTAGGTCTGACGGTTATGTAGAAATTCTCATGTTGAACCAAGTCGTACAATATGGTGGAATATATTTGGTGGACGTATAAATGGATCTGAGCATCAGAATTTCATGGGTCGTTACTCAGAACAATCATTATTTTACTTTCATTGGGGGTATCCTTTACTATTTAATTCAGAATAGTTTTGTAGGAGAGGTGGAAAGGAAACGAGAAATCACATCCTTGATTTGAAAGAATGCTTCGTTATAAAAGTGTCAGCAACATATATGTTGAATATATGTATGCTTTGGTTCGAGTTACTGGCCATTTGGAGCTGAAATATTTTGTGGATCTTAAAAATAAATCCATCATTTGTAATGTGATTATGTAAAGAATACGAGTTTGATATGAAAGGTTATTATCACAAACTTAAATAAGTATAGCTGCAATGATAAAGGAGCTTCTCATTTATGTGTTGGTTTATCATCAGAGAAATTCTTCTAAGAGAGATGTTAAGACGTTGAGTTGTGTGATTTTTATATCTCAGTGTTAGCAAATATGGAAAGAAAAACGGTTTTGAACAGTTTAATGGGAGGAATACTGTCAGGTTAAGCACACTGATGGTGACCTTGTGTCTGAAGAATTGGTTTAACTGACCAGCACTAAGACAAGAGTCAAGAGTAATGTAGAAAAAAAAAGGAGTCAAGAGGGATGTTGTATCTGTGTGTGTGTGTGTGTGTGTGTGCTTGCGTGCGTGCGTGCCTGCGTGTGTGTGTGTGTGTGTATGTGTGTGTTTGTGTGTGTGTGTGTGTGTGTGTGTGTGTGTGTGTGTGTGTGTGTGTGTGTGTGAATTGTTGCTAGTGTTATTTAGCCATAGAGCAATCCTGGTCAAATAGCTGTATGAAGAAAGCCGTCGCAGTCTTGGCCACTGCATCTTTTTAAGTTTATGTCTAAGACCTCATTTGATAATGCGTTGCTTCTTTCTTTAAAACAATAGGCTATGATTTAAGGGGAAAATGGCTGCTATCTTTTAGCAGGCCAATCATTACTTGCTAGTTTATTGGTTAGAGTGAAAACCGGAGATAGATGTAAACTAGACGACAAACATGGTGACCTCGTCAGTGTGTTGATGTTAATAATAGAAATGAGTGATGGTGTAGAATGGCAGAGTAGGGATGTGAGCACAGAGCGATAATGTAAGGTGATGGTTATAAGAATTATTACAAATTTGGTTAATGCCCAGGTACAGCTAGAGAAATATTAGCCCCCTCCCTACACACACACATAAAGTCTTTATAAATTATATTTGCAACTACCACAATTTACAGTATCTATTAAAGTTGAGATCTATCAGTCAACCTCTTTGCATGTTAGATAAATATTTAAGTTTTAATTTATGTACTTTGTTCTAATATTTAAATCAGTTTTGTTTGTCTTAAAGAAGTTTATTATTATCCTTGACTTTTAATGAAAATGACAATACCACAACAGAAAGCGCAATGTGTATCTTGGTTCATTGAGACCAAATCAGACACTCAGGTCGGGCAGAATTACCACACAAAGTATGGAAAACAACCCCACCAACTTCTGTAAGCATACGTGCCTGGCATAAAAAGTTTATGGAAACGGAAGCGTCCAACAAAAGAAAAAGTGCATCGACCAAGAACATCTGTGGAAGATGTTGAATGAATTCGAGCAGCATTTCATCGTAGTCCTACTAAGTCCATTCGTACTGCAAGTAACCAGTTAAGTTTACCACGGTCAACAATTCACAAAGTTCTGCATCAGAAACTAAAGCCTTATGCTTATTAAAGTGAAACTTTGCAAACATTTCAGCCAGATGACAAACCGAAAAGAAACAATTTGCAGTGGACATGTTAGCTCTATTACATGAAGGTGAAAGCTTTCTTTGAAAGAATTGTTTCAGTGATGAAGCAACACTTCATGTATCAGAAATGGTAAATAAGCACATCAGGATCTGGGATTCGGGAAAAACCCACACGTAACAAGAGAACTGGAGCAAAACAGCCAAAAAGTCCTGCTTGGTGCGGCCTCATGTTTTGTTGAGTCATTGAGCCATTCTTTGCAGAAGAATCGATTATTTCCAACACTTACCTTGATCTTTTAAAAGAATTTGTTGTACCGCAGTTGCACCACCTGAAACCAAGATTTATTTTCAAACAAGACTACATTAAAGACAGAATCTATCATAAAAAGGCTTCAATAACCTCAGGGGATAAAATAAGAGGGGATGTTCGAACGCATAAGCTCAGAAATTGAACATCGTCTAAATGTGGTGCCTGCAACCAGTGGTACCCATGTGGAAGTGTTCTGCTCTTTCTAGTAAACTTTTATTTGTTTACCTATGTTTTCAATAAACTGTTGAGTTATCCGTAATTTTCATTCTCTTCTGAATTTTTCAAATTGTAAAGGTAATTTACGGACACTCTGTGTGTGTGTGTGTTTGTGTGTGTGTATATATATATATATATATATATATATATATATATATGTATATATATGTGTGTATATGTATATGTATATATATATGAATGTGTTATGTATATATAATTGACATGGAATATGTCACCACAAACGACCAAATTTTGATGTACACACGCGCGTATTCCATCATCTGTTGGACCTCAAGATAGATGCTTGTCCAAAGTGAACTTAGATGCAATCGTTGATGACAAACAAAAGAAGTCGTATTGTAAAATGGAAATGGAATCAAGAGCCCAATCTCCCTAGGTGTGTCCTACAATTACGGTTTAGATCACAGAATTGAGCTAAATTTTCTTTAAACACACCGAGAAAGTAACTCATGGAAAGTCTTCCAAGAGACAGGGTATGTTCGGCACCAGATCCGTTGCTGTTTCAATCCAGTCGGGTCTCATCACCTTTGGGGTAGACAACTTCATGTAGTCAGATTGTATAAATATTCTATACTGTCTCCCCCACTTCTCTCTTTATCTATCTATCTATCCAAACTCATGTACAAGGTATACTCAGGTATATAAAAATACATTTGTAAATGTTTATACCCACACATACACACACATAGACATACAGACACGCTCATTCTCATATTTATATGTATGCATGAATACATACAAACACACATATATCTATATACTTATGTCCATGTGCGTGCGCACGCGCGTGTACAAGTAGATAGATGCATGTATCAGTGGATGTATCGATAGTTCTATACGAACATGTGTTCGTGCTAGTGTACGTGTTTATATAAACGTTAAATTGAAACTCATTTCCCATTTCTGAAGATATTCACCAAAGTTAAGTTAGGAATACTTCTGTTTTATTATTAAGTTAAAGCTGTATAAATAACTTTATACACACATACATATGCACACATACACTCTGATACATATAGATGAAAATGTGACTCATATACATACATAAATGTACACAGAATAGAAGATACGACCATTAAAATATCTGAATTCTTATTCACTTAACCCACCCTCTCCTCGGTCTTGTCTTTTCTTTTAATATTACATATATACTATTTCCTTTTGAAATACGCAAGGAAATTTTTACACAAATTTTCTACACATTAAATATATATATGGACATACACATGCGTATGTGTTTAATGTGTATATGTGCGTAAATATAAGTTATATACAGATTCCTCGATTTGAACCGTATCCAGTTAGTTATATGAGTGTTTGTTCAAGCGTGTAAGTATACACTCGAAACAATCTTTCTTGTTCAACTTATGTCTGTATGTACATACAGATGCACATAATGAATTTACACACACACACACACACGCACACACACGCACATACACACACACACACACACATGCTTATATTTAGTAAAGTGCTCTAGCTACATATACAAATATATATATGCATATGTACACACACACACATATATATATATAAGTATACAAATTGTGCGGATAAATATATACATGAATAAAATTTCATCAATAGTTTATATGTATACGCACACATAATATATATATATATATATATATATATATATATATATATATATATATATATATATATATATATATATATATATATATATGTATGTATATAATGCATATAAATTTACATATACATAAATTCACAAATGCTGTCAGTCAGACGATTCCACACCCTGCTCCCACGCTCTCCATTTGTACGAGTTCCCTTTACCGATGTTTTTTTCCAGTCGTTGAAATAATTTTATTTCCAATTTACAATATTTCTATTTTGCTATATTTCTCATATTTTCTTCATATGTGTCCCCACCCTAAAATTCATTCATTTTTTTTTTTCGTCAGCTTTCTTTTTCTTTACTTCTTTTTTTGTTTCTTCCTTATGCCGAAATAACTTCGAACACAAGTTTTTTTCATAATGTACTGAATGGGCAATTTTCACTATTGAAATTGCATTTACTTTCCTTTTCTGTTTCGTAATATAATATACATATCTATATACGTATGTATGTATAAATGTGGGTGTATATATATGTATATATATATATATATATATATATATATATATATATATACACACACATATATATATTTATATATTATACATATATATATATATGTGTGTATGTGTGTTTGAGATGTACGTATGTATACATGTATGGGCCTTTTGTAATCTCTGTATATAAGTTTATACTTACATGGTCACAGACATACATAAATACTCATGTGTATTCATTTATATAAATTTGTATATTAAAATTTATATACTTACATATAATTTTATTCATATGTATATATATATATATATATATATATATATATGTATGTATGTATATGCATACACACAGCCATTCAAAAGATTTTATTCATTTATATATTTACACACATAAATACATACTGACGCACACATACACACACATATAAACACACACACACCCATACACATATATATATATGTATGTATGTGTGTGTGTATGTATATTTGTATATTATATCTAGATATAAGCATTTTACCTTATTTTAATTTACTAAATTCAATACATTCCACCCTCTCCTTCGTCTCCCCGTGTATACCGCCCCACACTTCACACCTTTCTCCCCTCTTTCTCACTACGGCTCTTTTTTACCTCTTTTCATCCTCTTTCTCTCTCTCTCTCTCACGCACATACACACACTCGTTACCTTTCTTTCTCTTCTCCCC
>NC_142937.1:43035092-43045092 GCF_046866305.1 Octopus bimaculoides | reverse complement strand
TACGTTTCCATAAATTAGTGGTTCGGCATAAGAGACCGACAGAATAAGTACTAGGCTTACACATAATAAGTCCTGAGGTCGATTTGTTCGACTGAAGGCCGCAGCGTGACCGCAGTCAAATGACTGAAACATATAAACCAATATAACCATATATATATAACTATACGTGTTTGTTATCATGTATGTGCATTTTGTCCGTCTTTACATTCTGAGTTCAAATTCCGTCATGATCGACTTTGCCTTTCATTCATTCGGGGTTGATAAAATAAAGTACCATTTGAGTACTGAGGTTCTGGTAATCGATTTACCCTAGCTCCCGAACTTGCAGGCCTTGTGTATGTATCTACTACAGTTTAACTTTCTTGAATATTGTACCTATTTTCAAAATTTCATTAATGGCTCATAATTATAATTTATTTATTAGCCGTATCATTTCTGGTTTTGTGAAACGCTGAAACGCACCTTGTTAAGGCTGGTGCACAGTCGGTTACATAGCATGTTCTCCAATAATCAAAAGTACCTAAAGAGTAGTAACTGAGGGGACTACATTAATATGAAATGTTTTCTTTGCATTTTGTCATGATATCTGCCGGATAATATATTTTTGTTACTGTTGAGTAAACATCCCTTTCTCAGTTATTAATGAACATGTATGGTCTTAGTAAATCGAGTTTATTGCATTCGACCAGAATTTTCATATGACTGAGTATAGCTGCCATATCACTATAACATCTTATATTTTGACCTAAGGATTATAGTTTCTAAAGCTTGTATTGTACAGAATTTTAACTAATTCTTCATATCTCAATAGCAGATAGTATCGCGATAACATTCATTAGTTCCCGCTTAAGATATGGGCGGCATCTTCGGGATTAATTCCAAGGAGTTTGCACAGGTTGTCGCTTTTAGATGTTTTATCATCATCTCTATCCCTTTTGTTCTTATTTATTATTTGTGTGTTGCAAAGGTGTATCCTTCAAAGTGGGAGTTGATTTATTAGTTGTTGGTCTAAGATAAAGTAAGTTGGATGTCTATGCTGGTTGTCTATGTTGCTATCACCCTGAAGTCTTTTCATAACACAGCTGCGAATGAGATTCAGTTTGTAGAAAATCATTGCGTGGTGATATTCGTCTCAAGTTTGAAACAAATATCATTACGATCTTGAATAAATTTGATCAGAAGAATTATCAGTTCTTTATGAAGGCTGATAGTTATGGAATTACTGTTGAAGAGCATTATTAATCGTATTTTTCTATGGTAGGTATGCGTCTATTCATTTAGCATGTGTGTGTGCACTTTCAACAGTAAGAATGTACGTATATATGTATGTAAATATATATATGTGTATATATGTATGTATGTATGTATGTATGCATGCAAGTGCGGGGGAAAAGGAGAGATAGAAAGAGAGGGAGATAGAGTGAGCTAAAGAGAGAGAGAGAGAGAGAGAGAAAAGAGAGAGAGAGAGAGAGAGAGAGAGAGAGAGAGAGAGAGAAAGCAAGAGAGAGAGAGAGCACGTGTGTTAGAATGCTGTATAAAGTAGACTAGTACTTAGTTCCTGGAAAGTTCTGTCTATCCTATTTAGGTTTCACTTGACAGTTTAATTTTTACGAGTGAGCTCTCTTCAAAACTCATGTTCATATCCACCTCTGATGCTGTCAACCTACTTTTTATGTATAACAGCAATCGTCTTCCTTTATTCCTTCTCATAATTCGCGGAAACTACTTTATTTCTTTTTTACTTCATTTACAGAAAATTCAGCTCTAATCAGTCCAACTCTTATGTTCCTGACTTTAATTTCAATGATGCGAATGATGTCTGACTTAGAATTTGCAACTCTTATGTTCAACTCATTTATCTTTTATTCATTTACTATTTATAAATGATCAACATTTGCATATAAACATAAAATACAATTTATTTACACTTTTTATACACTCTATTTGCAGTTTTCTCTTATCAACCACTGTCGCCTTCATCTTCTCTGCTATTCTCACTCATGGTGACCATCACATTTTGAATATTTGTTTTCTTAATTGTGTTAAGGTTCTTGTTTTTTCTCTGTTAACCCTATTTCATTTTCTCTCTGTGTTCATGGTGAGATCATTTTCTGTTTATACGCCTTCAACTCGTGCAATGTTCTTGCATCTGTTTTAAAACACCTCTAGTTTTATATCTAGTTTTTCTGGACATTAAGGAAGATTTTTGTGGCCCTCTCTAGACCGGGGACATTGGTGCCTATAATATTCCTTGTGAATCTTTGTAGGTGTTTTGTCTCAAGCTACTGCTATCTAGCACCTTCGGATGATCTCTACTCGACTGCTACTCAACAGTCACTCGAATCTCTACCACGGTCAGACTACCTCTATTTATATGTCTTGGGCGATCCTACTTCTTCGCTTGGGGGCGTCGACACAACAGTAGGTCACTATTTGCGGGTAAGATACGAGTAGGGAGGGAATTGCAATGAATCAACGTTCTGGGACAAAAGGACAAGGCGCAAGGTTTAGTGCTGGGCCTGAAAGATTGTTACTCCGTAAATTTCCATTACCTCCAAAATTTTGGATCTATCATATCCAGCTTTTTCCTTCTTAATCCTTGAGTTGTTTTCTTTCAAACCCAAAACAATAATGTCGTTCACTTTAACCTTCTTTTCATTCATTTCTTCTAAGGCAGTGGTTCTCAACATTTTTGATCCTATGCACCTGTTTCACCATATGTCAGAATATCATTCCTCCTTTCTAAGACTATCCGACCTAAAGTAAAATCAAACACTCTTAAGATTATTATGAATATCTAATCATATAAAATTGAAAATCTTTTATTGCCCGACTGTTATGTCGACGCCCCCAGGCGAAGAAGTAGGATCTCCCAAGACATATAAATAGAGGTAGTCTGGCCTTGATAGGAGTGTTGAGTAGCAGTCAAGTAGCAGTTGTGTAGCGGTTGAGTAGAAATCATCCGAAGGTGCTAGATAGCAGTAGCTTGAGATATAACACCGACATTAGTACATATACCTTTATTTGGATTATTTTTATGGATGAATTTTACAAATTGAATAACAATATGAAATTTTGATGGATTCAAAATCTTGAAATAGAGTACAGTCATTTTTAACTATTCATATCAGAGTACTTAAACCTAAATTAACTAAAGTATAGTTAAAAAAAAAATCCAATAGAATAATATTTTATTCTAATGAGAAACCTGAGGTTGTTTTTCCTTCACCAATTCTGAAATACTCGGAAGAGTGTTTGAAAGGGCTCAACACAAATCATTTTCAACCTCTAATCTACTTCACTGCTTTGTTTTCATTTTAAAAAAATTGCGTATTCTAACTCGGAAACATAGTTCGATGTGGAAGAAGGTGGTTGCAATGGTGGTAATGGCCAATTAGTGACAGTACAGAGGCTCTAAACAAAATCTCCAAAGCGATTCTGACTAGAGCCAGATAACACAAATAACACGGACAACATTATATGTGTGTGCGTGCGCGCATAACGGAGAGAAAGAAAGAGAGGGAGAGGTAGAGATGGACAGAGAATGAGAGATATGGGTAGATATTTATGTACTGCATTTTTCAGCAAACTGGTTAGTGTTGATCTTTTATTCCTGTTGCTGCTGCTGCTACAGCTGCTGCTGTTGCTGGTGTTATTTTTGTCGTCGTCGTCGTCGTCGTCGTTGTTGTTGTTGTTGTTGTTGTTGTTGTTGTTGTTGTTGTTGTTGTTGTTGTTCTTCTTCTTCTTCTTCTTCTTCTTCTTCTTCTTCTTCTTCTTCTTCTTCTTCTTCTTCTTCTTGTTTCGGTACCTTAGGAATAAAACTGTCTTTGACCTGTGTACATTTATTTATTTATTTATTTATTTATTTATTCATTTAATAGAATTTCTGCAAATCACTTACTTTGAATCGTACGATTAACGAGCCTGTAGTGCACACTCATATAGGCTGTTAATCTATGGTGGACTCACAGACAAGGAGTACGATTACATCACCAACTTCAAGTGCAAGTCAAGTTTATTCTACGGTATCCCTAAAGTCCACAAAAGCAAAGTAATTAGTGAAGCATGTAAAAAAGCTACTGACGTAATCATCAAAATCCCCTCACCGAAAGATCTAAAACTTAGACCGATAATAGCAGGCCCAGCATGTGAAACTCACCGCCTCAGCAACTTCTTAGACACACTTCTAAAACCTTTCCTCAAGCACATTAAAATCTACATAAGAGACGATCTAGATATGCTTAACCACCTCCCAAAAACAGTCAATGAGAAAGCCCTGCTAATATCCTTCGACGTAGTTAACCTTTATTCAAACATCCCCCACACCTTAGGAATAGAAGCGATCACTTTCTGGCTAAACAACTACTCCTTTGAACTACCAACTCGCTTAAATAAAGAACTTGTTATAGAAGGACTAAGATTTATATTACAAAACAATTACTTCATATTTAATAATAATTATTATAGACAAAAATCGGGAACAGCCATGGGTACGCGTACTGCACCTTTCGCTAACCTAGTAATGGGTTACATCGAAATAATTCTTTACAAGAAAACACTCGAAAAATATGGGAACTCTTTCTCCAACTATATCCAGAACAACTGGAAAAGATATCTGGACGACTGCTTCATCCTCTGAGAGGAAAGCAAAGAAAAACTTGAGGAATTTAAAATGATACTAAATGGAATAAATGAAAACATCAAATTCACGATGGAATATAACCAGGTAAAACTACCATTTTTAGATATCCTCATTAAGAAAGTCAGCAACAAAATAGAGACGGATATCTATTATAAACCGACAGACTCTAAGCAGTACCTACCATTTGACTCATGCTACCCTAGGCACACGAGAATGAACATCCCTTTCTGTTTAGCCAAAAGGATTTGCACCATAGTATCAGACACAAACACCCGACACACACGTCTCCAGGAACTCAGACCTACACTAAAAAATAGGAATTATCCACAACCCCTAATAGACAAAGCAATCCAACGAACACTTAAACTGAATATAGAAGACCTGAGACAACCAAAACCAAAAGGGGATGAAAAATCAAAAACCCTACCCTACATCTCTACACAACCCACTTAACAATACCATACTCCAAAACACAGCCCTACTCAAGGGAGACCCAAGGATGAATCAAATCCTCCAAACACACACCATCATAAAAAGCAAACGACAGCCAAAATCCTTAAAGAAGATTGTAACACAGGCTAAAGTGCACCCAATAATAACCACAAAACCAACAGTCAAAAAGTGTGGAAGGCCAAACTGCGGGATTTGTACCATCTTAGTAGAATGTTCGGAATACACATTAGAACAAGGCCATCATTTCATCATCAGAAAAAAAACTTCACTTGTGCATCGGAAAACCTAATTTATGTAATAATATGTCTGTATCTATTTTCAACAATTTCGTTTTGTTTTATGTATTTCACTTTTAATCTATAGTATATAAATTCCGTTCTGTGTGTGTGTGTGTGTGTGTGTGTGTGTAAAAGATTATAACGGCCGTATTTTTCAACTGACCGCGCTGAAATTTTACACATAAGTAAAAGACCTTGGGTGCATCAATTAAATTTCATATAATCGTCAGTTTCAAAGTGAGATATGCCCTTTTTTAAATCAAAATCTTGATGGAAAATCTGATTTCAATAGCGCTTATTGCCTATCATTCTGCAGATTACGTACGAACACCTGCTATGTTCGTCCAGTCAGCATCAGAGCATTAATTGCATTATGCTTTCTAAGCAATTTCATGAAAGAATATGTGATTGCAGTAAAAATTGATATTATTCTAAAATGAACAGTACTCGAACACGTGCATCCAGGCATGTCACTGCGTTTAATAAATAAGCTGACACAAAAAAGTAAGTTGACAAGGCAATTATTTTGAATAAGTAAAAATGAAATAAAATATTAACTTTAACGATTAAATGGCACTAATTGACGACCAATCAAGTGTGTGAATATTTTCTCACAACAAAATTCAGTTGACAGTAGAAAACGAGAAATTGATTGGTAATTGAACGTGGAAATTTTGGTGACAAATATCTAAAACTTTAGCTAACAATTTCTTGTATAAAACCAAAAAAATGAGTGGTATTTTTCGACTTCTGCGTAACTTACTTGATTTGACACGCACATGCCCACTGTTTATTTTTTAATTCTATTTCATGAAGAAGGCATATTAGTATCAACATTTCAAATTATGAGTTATTTTTTATCAGTAAGCATAATTGAACGATATTTTGGCAAATTCTTATCATCTTTACGAATTTTACAGATCAAATTCATCGGTTACATTCTAAAAAAAGCACTATTCGGTCGGTTCTGGTACCTTATTCATCCACAAAGTGTGCTACTTTATCGGTCAACAGCGCATATTGCTGAACTCTATATCCCATTTGAAGTTTCCGGATTACGTGGGCTTAAATAACTTTATTTATAAAGATATTTCATTACTTCCGAATTAATATAAGGTAATTTTAATGCTAACATCCTTTTTTTCCCAAAGGAAACTTGATTTTGGTTGTCTTTCATTTTCAAAGAAGTCCTAGAAACTTAAGTGTGATATTTCTTAGAAATACCCTTTACTTTCTGCTACCTGTCAGTGCACTGGTGTTTCTATCGATCGTTTACATTTTATCACAACTGAATTTTGGTCGATGGAATATCGATTTTCTCGAAATACGTTCTGTCCACATGTGTTTATAGATGTGAATGCTCATTCACAACTGTCTGCATCCATGTCCCATTTGGTGCTTACAATAACATTGCAAATAATTGTACGCTTTAGCGTTGTGGGAATTTTTTGTGTTGAAATACCATATTTAGTGCTTGCAAACAGCAACGAGGTAAATTTAATCGATTTTTTTAAAGATTCATTCAATTACAGATTTTCGATAGGATTCCTCGTAAAAGCAAGAGTCACATTAGCAGAAAACAAAACAAATGCTTCCGTTTTGCGTTCCTTGTGGGCAAGCGAGACAGAAGAACAACGAATGCTTCGGCGTGCTCGCAATGTTGCTTCTGCTTCAACCGCCAGAGCACCACACACAGCTAAACAAGCAGAACTCCGGCATGCTCGCAATGCTACCTCGAATTCGATCGCCAGATCATCACAGATAGCTCAACAAGCAAAACTTCGGGGTGCTCGCAATGCTGCTTCTACTGCAGTCACCAGAGCATCACAGACAAAACAGCATAGACAGAAACAGATAGGAACTCCAGTCCTATCACGAACTTACACTGTCAAGTGGACAGGGGCTGTTCGCTAGTCTGATTATAAATTTGAATTAACTTCTTAGTAACTATCTTACATATCAAATAATACACTTTTTTCTCTCCCGCGGAGGGTTGACTGAGAACATCCCACCTCAACAATGATGTATCTTGACATTTTGCATAGTATCATGAGTTACACAAGTCACAGAAATCATTCTACATCCTTATATTTATTAATTTAATTTAAATGTGCCTAAGATAAATTCATACTCTACTAATATAATTTAATCAAAACATTTAAATGCTCTTCTTGTTAAGTATTTTGGTTGCGTCTATGAATTCAAAGATCTTATTAATGCTTGATATATCTTTGAAAATGTATTGTATCTTTAATATTGATAATCTTTTGAAAACGGACTTTAATATTTTATCATTGTCAATCAGATAATTTTTATTTTGAAATATATATAATGCCATAAAGTTTCTCAATAGTCTCCACAAGAACATAAAGGTGATTCCATATGACCTGTTCGTGATAACATATAATTTAGAGATATATGACTTGTATGTTGCCAACAAAATCTTTGTTTATTTGTATTGTTCAATAACTGATAAATTTTATAAGATGATAAATCTGCTTGAGATAATGGTAGATTAAAGTTTGATAGTTTATCTATTGATTATTCTCGATATTTTTTCATCTATTATTGATTATGCTTTTATTAAGTAATTTTACTTAGCGATAAATTCGGAATGTAATCTGAACTAAACTACAAACGCCACTAGTAATCGAGGATGATTTGTTAGTATGTACTATGCTTTCACTAATTGTTTCGCGTGCCCAATATTGTTTGCGAGCAGACAGACACATTCTCGGAACGCCAAGCCTTTCACTTGGCAGAACATCCTGGATATATCAGCTGAAGAGTAAGTGAATGAGTGAGAGAGAGGAAGAGAGATAGATAGGAGAGAGAGAGAGCTCCGCTGAGTTGACATAAACTGGAGTTGCTTGCTCAGGGACACAACACATTGCTCAGTCCAGACACAACCTTATGCTCGTAACTCAACATTCTAATCACCAGGCTATAGCCTTCAGGTAATGTAATCTATATATATTATTTCTATCAATACACCAGTTTTTCATAATCCATTTGATTTCTAGTTTTTCTGAATATTGGCAGGATCTAGAATACGAATGTTTGTTATTTGTTATTTTCAAATAATCATCTAATTTTAAGAGTATTATTTAATTTATTTCAAAATTTAGTTGTCTTTTTTTTCTTGATTAAAAAAAAAAGACTGATAAATTCATTAGAGTGTTCAATAGAATGTTTCGCGGTATTTGTTGCGACTTTCTGATTTCCCCTGAGCAGTTGAACCATGTACGCTTGGACAATTGAACAAGATTGCCACTATATTGTGCCTTAGCTTTTGATATTCACACGCGCGCGCGCACACACACGCACACACACGCACACACACACACATGCGTACACACACACAAACAAACAAACACTTATAGACGTCACTTGCAAGCAGGCGAATATATATATGTATATGCGTGTGTAGGTATGAGTGTTAGTATGTGTGCGTGTAAGTATATATCTATGGTTAAGAATAACAATGCGCATATGCTACTTTGTAATATATGTATATATATATATATATATATATATATATATATATATATATATATATATATATATATATATATATATATATATATATATATAACAAATAATAAATGAGTATATGCATATATACGTACAGGTATGTGCATACCTACGTCTACCTGTATATATAGGTGCATATCTGGGTACAGGACATTGCAAACAAAACATAGACAAAAAAATAATAATAACCAGAGTACAGAACACACACAGGCCACTTAGAGAACATTTTTCCTTCATCAGCTACCCCACATTCTAACACATGCGTTTATGCATATATGGGTACAGGACGTCACCAACAGCAAACAACGTGAAATACGAAAACAAATGAGTTAAATACGCAAATAACGAGAGAATAAATGGATAAGTAATACAAAGAATGGCCCTTCATCAGTTGTCGGCTATCTATCTACTCCCCGGGAAGTAGATAGACAGCCAACAACTTATGAGGGGTCATTCTTTGTATTACTTGTTCTTTTTTTCTGTCGTTATTTGCGTATTTAACTCATTTGTTTTCGTATTTCACGTTGTTTGCTGTTGGTGACGGCCTGTACCCATATATGCATATATATATTATCTATGTTATTATTCAATTGAACGCTACACATCCATTTCCAAGTATATATATATATATATATATATATATATACACACACACACGCACACACATATACATATATATACATATATATATCTATATATCTATATCTATATCTATCTATCTATCTATCTATCTATCTATCTATCTATCTATCTACTCATCTGTGTGTATATGCATGAGTGTGTGTGTGTGTGTGTGTGTGTGTGTGTGCGTGCGTGCGTGTGTAACAACATAATGGTAAAGGATATGCACGAAATTATGTAAAGAATTGAAAACAACAGGTTTACAGCTATTTCATCAACCTATTTTCTTATCCAGAGTCAGTTCGATTTCGGTACTTAGAGATAGTTGGTATCGCTTGTCGGGAAAGCGCTAGGGTTACAGCAAAATAAAAGAAAGTTAAGTCTTATGATAGCAAAAAAAAACAAAAAAAAAACAGAGGGAGTAGGCTTAAAACTAGTAAAAAAAAATATGAATCAAGATTTATAGAGCATA
>NC_142937.1:43015092-43032592 GCF_046866305.1 Octopus bimaculoides | reverse complement strand
TGCTGGTGTATTTACGTCCCTGTAACTTAGCGGTTCGGCAAAAGAGACCGATAGAATAAGTACTAGGCTTACAAAGAATAAGCCCCGAGGGACGATTTGCTCGACTAAAGGCGGTGTTCCAGCATGGCCACAGTCAAATGACTGAAACAAGTAAAAGAGTAAAAGTGATACAAAGAATTTTGATTATTCATTAGAAAACCTACCAACCATAGATGATGAACCGAATATGACACATCAACCACATGGACCTTTATCAAAGTTTATTTCTAACAACTAGTTTTACTTTTTTGTTTGACAGAACTTAAACAATATTAAACGTCCTGTATCAAACCAAGAAAAATGTCTCTATTTGTCCTTTCTCTTTACCGACGCTCTACAAAAAACGCATGCCTTCTGATGTTTTCCTTGCTTGCAACATAGTTACAATACAAATGAATGTCACAGTACTTCTTTTCGTATAGTAATACCATTGGAAAAGCGATGGGCAACAGGATTTACAATTTTTTTGTTTTTTGGAAGATGACCTTTTATGAGATAACTTTTCTTAGAGCAACAAATCAACAATCGCTTTTCGTTTCCCGATGAACTCATTGTTATTAATACGCTTAAGAAAGCAATGATTCTTTTAACTGATTGGTATGAAGTCTTTAACCATCACTCTCAAATCTTTCATTGATATATGTGCTGTCACCTCATTTTGTTTCATTTTTATCGCTGCTACAACTGGCTCTGCTTTTTTGATCCTTTTAGCTTCGTATATCCTCTAATAAAATTCATATTTGCTCAACACTCCAAACCCCTTTTCAAAAGCCCTTTCTCTGCAGAGCGTCATCCCTCGGGTATTTCCTTCCTGTCTGAGTTTTGATACGCTTATATGATTATATACTTAAGATATTAACGATTATCTGACTGTATTCTTCAGATTAGTGAAAAGGGTTAGCTTAGCTGGTTGACTGAGAATGTAGTTTACTGATCTTGTGTATTACTCATTAGTTGAAAGCATTGATTAATCTATTCTTGATTATTGTGATTGGGAAAATGATTAGCTAATCTGGAGTAGCTGCTATTAATTCTGAGTAAACTCAGGAAGAGAATTAACTTGATATTTTCTCCGCTACCTATAACGGTTAACTGTACAAGTGTTTATGGCACAGTAGCTATTTACATATAGCTAGACCGGACCAGTCAAGGACAAGATAAATGCTGTTACGACGTTCACAGGAGTAATAACACCGAATACATTACATCATGAATCAATGACCATTCACTGGGATGAAAAACAGGTCAAGTAAAATGTTAACATATTGAGAGAAACATAGAATCGAAACACTATTTGATGTGCTGAGCGAGACAGTTTGAACATTATAAATTCGATGTAAAATTAAGTATTCCCTTTTATAGGCTTTTATGCTGCAAATAAATGTACAACAATGTACTATGGATTCAAATACTTAGAGCCAACCGACATTTTTAAGTCGACCGCCATTTCTTCTATTTTTTTATGGTCGTCTGTTCTACGCAAACATTAAATCTTCTCAAAGACCATTTTACCATTTTATTATAGATTTTATCACATTTTACTTTATTTCAGTCCTCATTCTTTTATTTCATTTTATATGTTGTTGTTGTTGTGACTGTCCTCCTCCCCCTTCGTCCTCTTGTTCGTGTTCTTTTTACTACTACTACTACTACTACTACTACTACTTATTCATTTTTCTTTTGCGCTGTCACCACGACACCACCACCACCACCACCGCTACCACCACAACCACCACCACCACCACCACCACCACCGTCGCCGCCACCGCCGCCGCCACCGCCGCCGCCACCGCCGCCGCCACCGCCGCCGCCACCGCCGCCGCCACCGCCGCCATCAACAGCCGGAACAACAACAAACACATCACAATCAAGATAATCACCTTTATCTATCTACTTTTTTCCCATAAATTTCAGGATGTGACATCATTTTCTTGACTTGTCGTTTTCGGGTCCTCACACTTTGACATAGACACTTGAGCACACACACACACACACACACACACACATACACACACACATACACACACACACCCACACTCACGCACTCACACACACAAATACGCACAATTTACTCGGCAATTAATCCTACATTCATTCTCTACACCATACACATTTTAAAAAGCTATTAAGTGAAATATTAACATATTTTTACACTCTTCAATTGTTGCACACACAAACACACATGTGATGTTTGGGTGTATACTTTCATTTGTGCTTGTGTGAATTCCTCTTGTCCTCTGCCTGACTTTCTCTTTCCCTCCTCTGTCTGTTTCTCTCACTCCACCTTCCCTTCTTTCATTCTTTCTTTCTTTCTGTCTCTCTTTCTCATTTATATATATATATATATATGTGTGTGTGTGTGTGTGTGTGTGTGTGTGTGTATGCATGCATGTAAGAATGCATGTATGCGTATGTGTGTATTTACAAATATAAACGTTGTGTGAGTCTGTATATGTGTGTATGTTCTCTTCTGCTTTTAATTATTTGAAGTCTTCTTGTAAAGGAGTTGGTTTCTAACCAAAGACACATAGTTCCATCGCTGGAATGTAGATAACAAAAACAAATATACATTCTGAACTTGAGAAAAGTCTTGCTTATTTTTAGTGTCCCGCTTACGAATTGTTTTTCTAATATGCTTGTTAGCTGGTTAACTCCCCTTTCCGAAATCTCTAGTTTTTCAAGATTGACATTTGAGTATTTACTCAGAAAACCAAGTGTACCATTTATTGGTATAAATATGGATAATTTGTGTATAGATGCTGAACGCTTTGAAGCTGCTGTCCATAGTTACCTTGCTTTTCTTTAGTCTTCGAAGGGATATATACAGTAGCAGGCAGATGACCGCTTAACAATTCATACTTTTCCTGTTTGCTCCAAAGAATGATATTCAGCATGGTATGTTTGCACTGAATGGAAGTCCTGATAGGATTATTCCACCATACGTAAATTCAATAACAGGAGGAATCTCTCTACATATATGCCACGACAATCTTTTGTTTTGGATGACATTATATGTATCTATACACGTGTGTTTGTTTGTATGTATTTGGGTGGCTCTCACAGAAACGGTCAATGTAGCACTATAGATATCGAGTTTTTAGTTTCATCCGATAGATCTATTTGCTGTAAGAATGAAAAAACTTATTTTCGTGACGACACTTCGAAATTAGCTCTGATCATGCGCTTAAACCGTTTGTTGCTCTGGTGAGGATGTAGTAGTTTTCGTCATTGTAATAACGAAAGTTTCATCATGATGAAGTAGTTTTCATCATGGATGACATGGGCATCTGAGCAGGTTATCTACTTGTTACTGATATGCAATAGGTCACGTGTACCTTTCTGTAGGGAACATTAGTAAACATGGATTCATTTGTATTATTGACAAAAGGTTTGTAAACCTGAGATATAGACACACACGTATGAATACATACATACATACATACATACATACATGTATATATATATATATACCCCTACTCTTTCTCTCCTCTCTCTTATTCTCTCCTCTCTCTTACTCTCTCTCACTCTCTTCTCTCGTACTCCCCCCTCTCTCACTCTTACTCTCTACACTCTTACTCTCTTACTCTCTCACCTTCACTCTCTCACTCTCTTCTCTCTTTCCCTCTCTCTCACTCTCTCTCACTCTTACTCTCTACATTCTTACTCTCTTACTCTCTCACCCTTACTCTCTCACCCTTACTCTCTCACTCTCTTCTCTCTTTCCCTCTCGCTCACTCTCTTTCTCTTTCTCTCTTTCTCTCCCCCATACCCCTCTTCCCTCTCTCCCACTCTCTTCCTCTCTCACTCTCTTTCTCTTCCTCTCTCACTCTCTTTCTCTTCCTCTCTTTCTCCCCCCATACCCACTTTCCCCCTCCCTCTCCCCCCATACCCACCTTCCCCCTCTCTCAATCCACCTTCCCCCACCTTCCTCCTCTCTCTCCCCCCATACCTACGTTCCCTCTCTCTCAATCCACCTTCCCTCTCTTATACCCACCCTCTCTCCTCTCTTTCTCTCCCCTCCCATACCCATCTTCCCCCTCTTCCCCCTCTTCCCCCTCTCTTACATCCACCTTCCCCTTCCCCCTTCATCGTCAACACCCCCTCATAAGCTCATCCCACCACACCCCAACACACTCCTACTCTACCTTCCCACTCCACCCCATCCAATTCCTTACACCCACCACCCACCCCCTACCTCTACCCCACCCTCAGCCTAACCCACACTCCACCCATGCCTTCCCCACCTCCCAACACCCTCACATCACACCACACCAATACCCTCGCATCACACTACAACTGACCAAGTGCTTTCTCCCTTCCCCATTTTCACACTACATACGTCAAGATCACCAGCATTCTATCTCCCACACACAGCCCCTCGTTCTTCGATCACCGTTTGTTATCTCCCCCTTTTCTTAGCTCTCCTGAAAAAAGAATTTCTAACTTCCGGTCAGTCATTGTTATGATCAGCCATTATTATGATTGACCGTTGACTGGACACTATTCAATTTTTTTTTTCTCCGTGTTTTTCTCCTTGTCTCCGTATTCTTTCTGTTGAAGAGCGTAGCTCGAAGCGTCAAAGACTTTCCGTATTCCCGAGCGTCATACTAATACATCCTTTTATTATTTACACCACCTGTCCTCGTCTGTTGTTGTTTTTTCGTATATTCTCCCACATATAATACACGCTCACGTGGTCGCACCAGCTAATCCTGTCTCCTCTCATCACACGAACTTTTGGATTCTACCTTCTTTCCTTCTGGATCTACTCCTTCTGGACTGTCTGATTCTGAACTTTATACCCTCCGGCTGCACCTCTCCTACCCACGGATTACACTGGACCCATCTTCTGATTGGAAATCGCATCAATATACCACGACGTCTAAAAAACTTTTGAACTTTTGAACTTTTCCACTTTTGTAAACCTCCTTTATCATCATTTTTTTACCTTTACTTTCCTTCACCTACCGTCTCTTCGTACTCTGGATGTTCCTAATCTATCTTCTCTAATCTGCACCTATTACTTTGTAGTCTTCTCCCTCCCTTTCTCTTCTCCTCTCGTTTCTTCTCTCCCTGTCACCCCATTTTCTCCCCATTGTCCCATCTTCCTTTTTGCTTTGTTTTTTTTTCTCCCACCTCGCATATATTTTCTTCTCACAACCCCTTTTTCGTTTTTTCTCCTCATGCCTTTATTTTTTTCCCCACACCTGTTAAAAATTTTTTTTTTCCTTTTTTCCACGTCCAATTTTCTCATCACGCTTGTTTTTTTTCCACCACACCTTTTGTAATTCTCCTTCCCACGTCTAATTTTCTTTTCTCTCCCGTTCCATCATGCCTGACTACAAATCTTTCCAACTCACTCTCCACAACCGCCTAAAACTATACCTCCGCACACTTCCCCCTCTATACTTTCAACCTACTATACGACTCTCCTTACTCATATTCAAGAAGACTCGTTACTCTAGTCATATTACGTTTCCCAGTCGCTGCTTACATCACCGCCTCATCCCTAAGGGCTTCCGCCTCCATTTCCACCCCACTCTCTACTCTTCTACCACCATTCTACCCATACTCCGCACCACATCCTACCGCCTTATGCGGACCACCATTCGCTCCAATCTCTCTAAAATCCACACTATCGACCGCCTTCTTCCTCCAGCCTTTTCCATATTTTTCTCCTCTCTGTCACCCTCCCATGCTCACAATACATTGCGCTTTATCATTCAACTTAATCATCTCTTTCATGCATTTCTTACCGACACTAAGCTCCGCAAACTTCACTCACTCCTCCATTCCTCTACACCCGATGCCACTACCCCAACCCCTATACCACCCTTCTCCCTCCCTGATGTGCATTCCCCACCCACACCCAACCACCCTGTCTCTCCCACACACACTCCATCCCCTCCCTCCCAGCCCTCCACCATCCCGACCGCCCCTCCTAACCCTACTTCATCCCCTCCTACTTCTATTCCACCCACCCCTTCTCTACTTCAGCCTGTCGTTACCATTCCCCCAGATCTTCCTCTCTCTGAGGCGGAGCGCTCCATCCTCAATAGGGGTCTGCGCTTCATCCTACTCACTCCATCCTGCAAGGAATTTCAAACCCGTGCTGATGTCCACAGCTTTGTGCGCCGCGTTAGGTTGGGTGCGCTTTTCCATAACACACCACCCGCACCCAACGAGGACTGCTTCACTGACCTGGGCCGACGACAATCCCAGTGGACGCCTGCTCCTGGCCAGTTCCAAGCAGTTGATCTTTTCGCGGGCGCCTGCCAACGCGCTGTGGGCCGGTTTAACTTTTCCAGGCGTCCCTCTCGACTCAACATCTCCCCAGCCGAACTCTCGGCCCTTCGATCCCTCCGACGCCGCACGGACATCATCATAAAACCGGCTGATAAGGGTGGAGCCGTGGTGGTATGGCTCGCGGACCTCTACAAGGCCGAAGCTCTCCGTCAACTTCGAGATACCTCATTCTACCGCCCTCTGCCCTCCGACCCCACGCCCAGCTACCAACAGACTGTGTCCTCCACTATCCATGACCTCATCCTCTCCTCCTGTCTCCCCGCCACCGCCTCCAACCTTATTGTTCGCACCCCACGCACCCCCACCATTTACTTCCTCCCCAAGTTCCATAAACCGAACAACCCTGGCCGCCCCATCGTCTCCGCCTGCAACTGCCCCACCGAGCTTATCTCAAAATACCTAGACCGTGTCCTCGCCCCCCTAGTGGCTTCTCTCCCTTCCCACATTCATGACACTAACCACGCGCTTCGTCTATTCAACTCTTTCTCTTTCCCTCCCGGCCCTTCTAAGCTTCTCTTCACTCTAGACATCCAGAGCCTCTATACAGTGATCCCCCACGACGAGGGGCTGCGTGCCCTGAAGTTTTTTCTAGACCAACGCCCCAACCCACAACCCGACACCTCCACACTCATTCGTCTGGCCGAACTTGTCCTATCTCTCAACTCCTTCCCGTTCGCGGGAGATATCTACCAGCTGCCTCGGGAGTGGCCATGGGGACGAGAATGGGCCCCAACTACGCGAACCTCTTCGTTGGTTATGTTGAGGCCCAAATATTCCCCAGTTTCACTGGTCCTACTCCCGAACTATACGGTCGGTATATCGACGACTGTATCGGTGCCACCTCACTCTCCCACGAACATCTTGACTCGTTCCTCTCTTTCGTTCAGTCTTTCCATCCTGTCCTCCACTTCTCCTGTACTGTCTCTGACACCTCTGTCCCCTTTCTCGACATTTCGGTCAGCATCCTCCACTCCGCCCTTAGCACCTCCATCCACTACAAACACACAGACTCACACTCCTATCTCAACTTCTCCTCCTCCCACCCTAGACACACAAAACTTTCCATCCCCTATTCCCAATTCCTCCGTCTACGCAGACTTTGTAGCGACAACCATGACTTTGAGACTCAGTCTCAACTCATGGCTCACCACTTTAGCCTGCGAGGATATCCACCCACCACCATCCACACCGCCCTTACCAGAGCACGTTCTGTGGACCGTGCATCTGCCATCTCCCTCCGAACTCGCCCTGCCGTTTCCCGCCTCCCTTTTCCCCTCACCTACCATCCCACCACCCTACCCCTCCAACGCTCCATTCTCCGAGCTTTTCGGCGCCTCCAGTCCGACCCCTCCACCTCCCACATCTTCCCTAATCGACCCCTCCCCTCCTTCAAACGAGCCCACAACCTACGGGACCTCTTGGTCCACAGCTTCTTCCCAAACCCAACCTCCCAACCTGGCTCGTTCCCCTGCTCCCGCCCACGCTGCCGCACTTGCCCTTACCTCTCCAACACCACCCTACTCACCAGCACCCATCACCGACCCTATCACATCACCAACTCCTTCACTTGCACTTCCACCAACCTCATCTATTGCCTCTCCTGCCGACCGATTCGCGGAACACCTCCGAGACATCAACGTTGGTAATGACACCCCGGTGTCACGCCACTTCCGCTCTGTCGGCCACTCCTTGCAGCAACACCTGTCTGTGTTTGGATTGTCCATGCACAAGGGCCATCCGGACTCCCGTTTGCGCCGTGAACAGGGATTGGTCTTCTCCCTCCCCTCCTTTGCGCCACATGGGCTCAACTCCCCTCCCCTCTTCATTTAACCCCTCCTCCTGTCTTTCTCCCCCACCCTCCCTCCTACCACCCATCTCTCCCCTCACCCTCCCCTCCTGCTCCGACTCCTACTTCTTTGTACGTCTCTTCACCTCTCTTCACTCCTACTTCTCTTCCTACTTCTCTTCATTCCTACTTCTCTCCACTCCTACTTCTCTCCCACTTCTCTTCCTACTTCTCTTTACTCCTACTTCTCTTCACTCCAACTTCTCTTCCTACTTCTCTTCACTCCCACTTCTCTTCACCCCTACTCTTTCTCTCCTCTCTCTTATTCTCTCCTCTCTCTTACTCTCTCTCACTCTCTTCTCTCGTACTCCCCCTCTCTCACTCTTACTCTCTACACTCTTACTCTCTTACTCTCTCACTCTTTTCTCTCTTTCCCTCTCTCTCACTCTCTCTCACTCTTACTCTCTACATTCTTACTCTCTTACTCTCTCACCCTTACTCTCTCACCCTTACTCTCTCACTTTCTTCTCTCTTTCCCTCTCGCTCACTCTCTTTCTCTTTCTCTCTTTCTCTCCCCCATACCCCTCTTCCCTCTCTCCCACTCTCTTCCTCTCTCACTCTCTTTCTCTTCCTCTCTTTCTCCCCCCATACCCACCTTCCCCCTCTCTCAATCCACCTTCCCCCACCTTCCTCCTCTCTCTCCCCCATACACACCTTCCCCCTCGCTCAATCCACCTTCCCTCTCTTATACCCACCCTCTCTCCTCTCTTTCTCTCCCCTCCCATACCCATCTTCCCCCTCTTCCCCCTCTTCCCCCTCTCTTACATCCACCTTCCCCTTCCCCCTTCATCGTCAACACCCCCTCATAAGCTCATCCCACCACACCCCAACACACTCCTAGTCTACCTTCCCACTCCACCCCATCCAATTCCTTACACCCACCACATACCCCTACCCACAGACCCCTACCTCTACCCCACCCTCAGCCTAACCCACACTCCATCCATGCCTTCCCCACCTCCCAACACCCTCACATCACACCACACCAATACCCTCGCATCACACTACAACTGACCAAGTGCTTTCTCCCTTCCCCATTTTCACACTACATACGTCAAGATCACCAGCATTCTATCTCCCACACACAGCCCCTCGTTCTTCGATCACCGTTTGTTATCTCCCCCTTTTCTTAGCTCTCCTGAAAAAAGAATTTCTAACTTCCGGTCAGCCATTGTTATGATCAGCCATTATTATGATTGACCGTTGACTGGACACTATTCAATTTTTTTTCTCCGTGTTTTTCTCCTTGTCTCCGTATTCTTTCTGTTGAAGAGCGTAGCTCGAAACGTCAAAGACTTTCCGTATTCCCGAGCGTCATACTAATACATCCTTTTTTTATTTACACCACCTGTCCTCGTCTGTTGTTGTTTTTTCGTATATTCTCCCATATATATATATATATATATATATATATATATATATATATATATATATATATATATATATATATATATATATATATATATATATATATATATATATATACAGAGAGTATGTACTTATGCATGAAAGTATATATATATCTCTATCTATCTATATGAATGTATGTGTATGTATATATATGTTTGTACACGCACACAATCATAAACACACACATACACACAAAGAATGTTTTTGCATGTTGATTAATATATCATGGTAAGTAGAGAACTGGAGTAAAATATGCAGCCTGAACGATACTTCATAAGCATGAATGTAGTTTTGTATGTATACACCTTACGCATCTATACATGTAAACACGATGAAAGTATGTGTATATATACCTTTATATGTGTATAAATATATATCTTCATGTATCTCTGCATTTACACACACTTGCGTACACACATAGATAAAATGATACAAATGTATGTATGTAATTATGTATGCATGTATGTATGTATGTATCTATGTGTAATACATAAACACGGACACACTCAAACATACGCGTACACACACATACGTTTCTGTGTATCTATATGTATGTATGTATGTATGTATGTATATATATATATATGTATATATATATATGTGTGTGTGTGTGTGTATATGTGTATGTGTGTCCATGTACATGACAAGTGTTTCATACATTAGTTGGACGCATGTATGTATATGTCTAATTATGTATGCATATTTACTTATATATATATATATATATATATATATATATATATATATATATATATATATATATATATATATATATATATATATATATATATATATAGATATACATACATACATACATATAGATACAAAGAAACGTATGTGTATGTACGCGTATGCTTGCGTGTGTCCGTGTTTATGTATTACACATAGATACATACATACATACATAATTACATACATACATTTGTATCATTTTATCTATGTGTGTACGCAAGTGTATGTGTAGATGCAGAGATACATGAAGATATATATTTATACACATATAAAGGTATATATACACATACTTTCATCGTGTTTACATGCATAGATGTGTAAGGTGCATACATACAAAACTACATTCATGCTTATGAAGTACCGTTCAGGTTGCATATTTTACTCCAGTTCTCTACTTACCATGATATATTAATCAACATGCAAAAACATTCTTTGTGTGTATGTGTGTGTTTATGATTATTTATAATAATCATGCACATGAATAGACACACACACACACACACACACACACACACACACACACACACACACACACTCAAACATATATGTATATGTATATCTATAACACGTACACACACATATATTCACAGCGACAGAATAAAATATGAGTAAGTATGTCTATATGTAAGTGCAATATTTTATCTCTTGTTCATTCTAGTACGGATACGAAATATATATGTGTGTGTGTGTGTATGTATATGTATATATATATATATATATATATATATATGTATGGATATACATATACCGATATTTTTCTCGTACATTCTCCCACATATAAATACATATATGTATATATAATGTATACATATATATATGTATATATATATGTATATATATATATATATATATATATATATATATATATATATATATATACGAGTATATATATATATCTATATATATGCATGCACACACACATACATACATATATCATCTATAAAAAAGCAAAACAAGCCCCCCCCCCCTCTCCACAAAAAAAGCACCTCATCTTACAGTGTTGCCAAACCATACCACACATCCACCATCGACACGGAATAGCTCGAAGCATTCACATGTCTCAGTGCTGAGCTATAAGCTACGCTTGACCAACTAACTTGACATTTTCATTATTACCAGATGTTTTAAGTTGTGTTCTGTAAACTCACTTCTCTTTCTTTTTCATCTTAAACTTCTTATTCTTCTTCGCATTCTTCTTCTTAATTCTTCTTTCTTATTGTTTTTCTAAAACTTTGAAACTTGCTGTGCCTAACAGGCAGCGGCAGCGTTGGTGGCGACGGCGGCAGGCAAGTATCGCAGACATTGTCAATGGAGCATGATTCCTCATCCATCATTGTTTTATAATGTTTAGTTATCAGTTTTAATTAAAAACAAATACGTATACACACCCACTCATATCCACGTACGCACAGATATACACCCGCGCATACACAAGCCCCGTCGTTCTTATATGTGCAATTTACAGAGAGGTACACAAGAATGAATATATATGTGTGTGTGTATACATGTATGTAAATATATACATATATTTTTATGTATATATATGTATATATGTATATATATATATATATGTATATGTATGTATTTATATGAATAAATATGTATATGTATATATATGTGTGTATATATATATATATATATATATATATATATACATGCACACATGTATATTCTATCTATCTATCTATCTATCTATCTATCTAATATATATATATATATATATATATATATATATATATATATATATATAGAGAGAGAGAGAGAGAGAGAGAGAGAGGGAGTGAGAGAGAGAACGTAAGACAAGAGAGTGAAGAGAGGGATATATATATATATACTCTTTTACTTGTTTCAGTCATTTGACTGTGGCCATGCTGGAGCACCGCCTTTAGTCGAGAAAATCGACCCCAGGACTTATTCTTTGGAAACCTAGTACTTATTCTATCGGTCTATTTTGTCGAACCGCTAAGTTACGGGGACGTAAACACAGCAGCATCGGTTGTCAAGCGATGTTGGGGGGACAAAAACAGAACACAAACATATACACACACACACATATATATATACATATATCCGACGGGCTTCTTTCAGTTTCCGTCTACCAAATCCACTCACAAGGCTTTGGTCGGCCCGAGACTATAGTAGAAGACACCTGCCCAAGGTGCCACGCAGTGGGAATGAACCCAGAACCATGTGGTTGGTAAGCAGGCTACTTACCACACATCCACTCCTGCGCATACACACACACACACACACACACACACACACACACACACATTATAAAGAAAAATTAATTACATCGATCCGATAACTCAGTTGATACTTTATCGACGCTGAAAAGGTGTAAGATAAAAATCGACTTCGTCGGAATTTGAACTCAGAACGTAAAGACTGGTAAAATGCCGCTAATCATTTTGTCCGTCGTGCTAACGATTCTCTTAAGCTCACCGCCTCGATGATGTTGATGATGATGATGATGATAATGATGATGATGATGATGATGATGATGATGATGATGATGACGACCACGACGATGACGACGATGACGACGACGGCGACGATGATGATGATGGTGATGATGGTGATGATAATAATAATAACAACAATATTTTTATTTATTTTAATACTTAATTTTAATAACTTGACGTTTTTTAAAAATTTTATTTCATTATTGTATTTTTCTTTCTTTTATTTTGTTTTCTTTTATTATAACAGTAATGATGAAACAACAAGAACAACTTTGAATGTTTCCTCTTTTATATATGCATATATGAATTAGTGTTACTGGAAATATTTTGTTATAAAAATTTGAAGCCCTGATATTCTTCATGTGAAGTTGACGCGGTGGAAGTTTTCGTTTCTTTGTATGTGTGCTGTTATATCTATCTATCTATCTATCTATCTATCTATCTATCTATCTATCTATCTATCTATCTATCTATCCATCCATCCATCCATCCATCTATCTATCTATCACTCTCTTCTCTCTTTCCCTCTCGCTCACTCTCTTTCTCTTTCTCTCTTTCTCTCCCCCATACCCCTCTTCCCTCTCTCCCACTCTCTTCCTCTCTCACTCTCTTTCTCTTCCTCTCTTTCTCCCCCCATACCCACCTTCCCCCTCTCTCAATCCACCTTCCCCCACCTTCCTCCTCTCTCTCCCCCATACCCACCTTCCCCCTCTCTCAATCCACCTTCCCTCTCTTATACCCACCCTCTCTCCTCTCTTTCTCTCCCCTCCCATACCCATCTTCCCCCTCTTCCCCCTCTCTTGCATCCACCTTCCTTTTCCCCCTTCATCGTCAACACCCCCTCATAAGCTCATCCCACCACACCCCAACACACTCCTACTCTACCTTCCCACTCCACCCCATCCAATTCCTTACACCCACCACCCACCCCCTACCCACAGACCCCTACCCACAGACCCCTACCCACAGACCCCTACATCTACCCCACCCTCAGCCTAACCCACACTCCACCCATGCCTTCCCCACCTCCCAACACCCTCACATCATACCACACCAATACCCTCGCATCACACTACAACTGACCAAGTGCTTTCTCCCTTCCCCATTTTCACACTACATACGTCAGGAGTCACTAAATAAAATACCCACCTACATAAAGTTACCATCAACGCAAAGGCTGTATGTAGTGGTGGAAGGCAGACGACCACGCTGTTACATATGTGGCAGTGAAGCTCACTTCCAAAAGGACTGCAATTCTGCCGCGAAACAACAGCAACAACAACAACAACAGCCACGGGAAAACCAAAAACCCAAAACACCAGCATTATTACCCACACCACCGTATGCACAACTGATCAAGCAGCTATATGCGAAAACGAAAGAACGGCAACAACGAACAAACCAACCCAGCCAAACAACACCACCACCTGAGTCAAAAACAGAAACAACACCACCAACAACAACTAAAGACAGACCAACACCAACACCAAGAACAACAACCAAGAAGACAACCACTGAGAACGAAGAAAAGACCAATACTACTCCCAATTCCCCAACAACACACACACCACACACACCACACACCACAACACCATCGACAAACACACAAATAGAACCAAATGCTTTGCCTTTACCCCCTTCTGATTCGTCAGACATTTCGTCTAACGATGAAAGTTCTACAGAATGGCAAATAGCCACAGGAAGTAAAAGAAAAAGATAAAAAACAACCCCAAAATTAAATGCATGCAAAGCAGGGAAATATGTAACCGCTGAAAGCCCCTTGCACAAACAAACCAGCACCAACATCACAAAAACACACACAATGCTATCAGCGATAGACACAACAAACACAAAATTAATGGACTACATCATATCGCAAACAAACATTTCTGAAGATAATTATAAGCTTAACAATCATCCACGCACTACACCACCGAAACACATCAAAATAGTTCACATCACACAAACGCAGCACCACACACTCAAAACCCTCTTTCCAAATGCGGTTGGGGGGTTCCAAAAATATTTATCAAAGAAACTCTTCAAAAACCTCATCCAAGATACTTCAAAAGAAGAGGAAGCTAAAACTTTCGAAACGAGTAAGTAACCTTCTCTCTTGTCTCTTTTACTGTCGTGTATGAAACACAAATTTCGACTTCAACTATGCTTAAATTAGGTTGTGTAAATGTACGTGGCTTGGCGTCAGCTTGGAAGCAAGGTTACCTTCTAAATGACATCAAGTCACAGAACATAGAAATCATGGCTATCAGTGAAACCAGACTCAGTAACCCGCGGGCCCTCAAGTCCATGTTTGGTGGACATTTCGACATTTATTTTTCTCCCTGTCTGCCAAACATGGGTGGTGGTGGTACCGCGGTGCTTTTTCGGAAGAGTCTGAACCTAAAAGTAAGGCCAATATTCCTAGACCCGGAGGGTAGGCTGGTTGTCTTGGACGTCGATAGCACAAACGGGTGTGCTTTCCGTCTGGTGGCAGTGTATGCACCGTCCTTAACGGGTCGGGCGGATTTCCTTAGACGTCTAGAGGTTTTCCTGGGAACGTCACGACCTTTACTGTTAGTAGGGGACTGGAACGCTACCTTGGACACGCATATAGACTATGTGGGAGTGGATAGGAGTAGAAGGGGATGTAAGTGCCTCAAAGACCTGCTCAGACGTTTCCATTTATCTGACAGGTTCCGACTCGACCATCCGAACGTGCCAACGTGGACTTGGACAAACCGCGTCGGATCGTCGAGATCGTATCTAGATAGAGTTCTATGTAGGACAGCGGATAGAGATAGTGTAGGATGTCCACAATTTAAAATAGTCAGCTACACAGATCACAAGTTTGTGACGTGTACGCTCGACTTAGATAAGACACATAGGCAGGGTCCCGGTTACTGGAAACTGAACGCTTCGCTCTTAGCGCGGCAGGTTTACAGGAACCGGATTAGCGAATTAATTAAGAGGGCGTTAACAGGAGCCATCGTTAACAACCGCTGGTGGTTTGCCCTGAAAATGGCAATCAAATCGGAATCTATTAGGTTTAGTAAAGAACTAGCGATAGATCGAAATAGAGTAGAGGGAGACTTAGTTAAGAAACTAGAAGAAGCACTTACAACTGGCAGCGCAACCAACGTTTTGGCTGCGAGGATGGCCCTCGACCAACACCTCAACGCCAAACACGAAGGTTGCGTCGTCAGAGCTAAAATGCGTGCCTTAAGGAACGAAGAGATCGAAGCTGCGCGAGAAGCCCGGGTGGCGGAGGCGCAACGCGGTAACAGAGCCACCATTCGGTCTCTAATCGATGAACAGGGATGTAGTCTGCTCGAACCCGAAAGGATGTGTGGGGCCTTTCAACAGCACTTTGCTCGACTGTTCGGTGCGAGCGGTGAGTCGGAACGCAGGATGGACTTCACTGCCTACCTGACCGGCCTGCCGCGGCTCTCGGCGGGAGAGGCAGAGTGTTGTGAGGGTCCCATCACAGCTGCTGAAGTAAGGGATGCTATGGCGGGCTGCGCGAGGGATAAGTCACCTGGATTGGATGGTCTACCCTACGAGCTGTATTGTCAAATGCCAGACTTGTTTGGCGACCTCTTGGCATCAGTCTACTGCCACTGGCAACAAAACGGGAGAATTCCCGGTTTCGTGAGCCGAGGTGCAGTGACATTGCTGAAGAAAGACCCAAACAAGGGGAATTTTATAGATAATTTCAGGCCCATCACTCTGCTCAACGCAGACTTGAAAATTTTGGCCAAAGTAATAGCCGAGAGGTTGGCGCTTGTCATCGATAAACTGGTCGACAGGGCGCAAACATGCGCCGTGCCGGGCAGAAGTATCCATGACAACCTCCACCTCATGCGCTACATCATGGACAGGGTAGTTAAGGATCCTGGCATGGGTGGGGCGCTGATCAATTTAGATCAATCTAAAGCCTTCGATAGGGTCGACCATCGATACCTAGCGGCCGTCCTCAGGGCAGCTGGCTTTGGTCCTGTCTTCCGCGGTTGGATCGCTGCCTTGTATAGCGGCATCCGATCGGTAATACGGGTAAACGGTCACCTGTCAAAACCGTTCGACATCACGCGTTCGGTCCGTCAGGGATGTCCCTTGTCGGCGCTTCTGTATGTATTGACGATCGAACCACTACTGCGGAAGCTGGCGACACTGAGGGGTATCCCACGAGAGCTGGGTTGCGGGACGAGCGTGTCTGCATATGCGGACGATGTCACCGTCATAGTGTCGAGCGAAAAGCACGTCGAGATGCTAGGCGAGACACTTAAACAATACGAAACGGTGACAGGAGCAAAAATTAACCCGGAAAAGTCAGTGGGTTTGTTACTCGGCACCTGGAGAAACAAGCCCATACCGTCCAACAGTGACTCCGTAGTGGGACGCTGGACGGACGGACCGGTTAAACTGCTCGGGGTCTGGTTCAGTCCGGACCTCCAAATGGATAAGAACTGGGACGAGATCACCAGTAGAGTGATCAAACTCAGCCAAACATGGGCTGAGAGAAAGTTATCTCTAAAAGGCCGGGCGGAGGTGGCTAATGTGTATATCGCATCAGTCATCGATTACCGCCTGACCGTCGTGCCTTGTCCCGATGCCACCATCACGAAACTAGAACGCATACTTTTCCGCTTTCTGTGGAAGGGTGGCGTTTCGATGGTGAGGCGATCCATTTGCTGTCAACAACCGT
>NC_142937.1:43005092-43010092 GCF_046866305.1 Octopus bimaculoides | reverse complement strand
GACGTGTTTCAATCATTCTGAAGCAGCTGTTTCAAATTGTCTATTGCTGAAATCAATATAATATTTGCGATAAAGAAAATAGATTAGTCGAAGAATAAAGGAAATCACAATCATAATTACACCGATAATCTATTACGTCACTAATCTATTACATCAATAATCTATTACACCTTATACCTGTTCCCATCTCGAGAGAATTGTTTCTTTGAAAATAGAGGACTGGTACGATTGGCTTATGGGTTTAATGTTTCAATACTTAAAAGTGTTATGTATACAATGATTAAGTTAGTAATAGGGGCGTACTCTGATATAAGTGGTCAATCGAGCCCTTGAGAAAGTCGCATAAATCTGTCTACACGCAGTTTATCTGACAAAACAAGGATCGAATCTAATAGTCCTTGAAGTTGAACTACAATGGTTTATTCGGGATAATGCTTTCCCTGAACTCTGAACTGTTGGTTGTAGTATCGGCTACTTGGGAAAAGTAATGCACTAAGACCTTCCATAAACAACCTAAATGTATTCCACAGCATACATAGAATGGTAGTGTATGTCTAGATTCGTGCCCATTGTGCCCATGTCTTAAGATGGCTCTGGATGTATGTGCTCTCTGAAGCTGATTGAAGTAGGAATTTTATTATTCTGAATATCTGAGACTTATTCAAATGTAATATGATATTGAAATATCACATAGCAAACAGTAAGAAAATTATTTATACTGAATAAAACGTGAGTGGGAAATATAAAGAGAGTCACTGTGTACCCAATGTATTTAAATCAAATCAATCTGTTAAGTCAATCTGATAGACTTCAGGTTATACCCATCACAAGAAATTAAATTAAACACTACAAACTCACGAAACATAAAATACACGATGTTTATAAATGTGAATATACTCTAACTTTCATTATGGCTTATACAAAAGAGAATGAGCCGGGCCCTTGATCCTTATCAAGATTTCCGAAATAACTGAGAAGTTATCTTCATATCGGTAATTCTATCTATCTATCTATCTATCTATCTATCTATCTATCTATCTATCTATCTATCTATCTATCTATCTATCTATCTATCTACATACGTGAGGTCCGATCAATAAGTATCCGGACTGTTGCCATAGTAACGAAGCCAAAGCACGCAGAGTAAAGCTGCTTGGTACAGATTGACCGTGAACTCTGCTCTGCATGCGCACTAAGTTCTAACATTCTAGCTCACTTCCGCTGTTTAACAGCAGTGCTTGGAAGGGATGTGTGTAGCGTGTGATCATCACATTGACCATGACAGAGAAAGTTGTCATGGTGATACCTACTCAGAGGCCCACGCAAAGTTGCAGAAAGTGTATGGAGAGGAGTGTATGAGCTGTACACAGGTGTACGAGTGGGTTAGTCGTTTCCAAGATAGCCTAAAAATGTCGATATTGACGAACGTTCCGGAAGACCTGCAACCAGCAGAACTGAGAAAAACCTCGCAGATGTGTGTGCAGCTGTGAGGGGAAATCGCCAAATCACCATCCATGAGTTACCAGAGGATGTACAGATTAGTTACGGTTCAGTTCAGTCCATTATCACTGAAGATTTGGGCTTGAGACGCGTGTCTGCCTAGTTTGTACCAAAACTGCTTTCAGCTGACTAAAAAGACACTCGGGTTTCAATTGAACAAGATCTCCTTGATTGTGTCGAGAGCGATGAAAACTTTTTGAAAACTTTGCGTAGGCCTCTGAGCATGTATCGCCAAGCTTTTGGCAAAATTTGATGCAGAATCTTTGCTCAACTGTCTCTGTCATGTTCAATGCGACAATCACACGCTACACAGCGTTCTTCCAAGCACTGCTGTAAAGAGCGGACATGAGCTAGAACGTTAAAACTTAGTGAGCATGCAGTGCATAGTTCAAGGTTAATCCTTGTTTTACTCTGCGTGCTTTAGCTTCGTTACTATAGCAACTGTCCGGATACTTATTGATCAGGCCACGTATATATGTATATATATATATATATATATATATATATATATATATATATATATATATATATATAAAAATATATATATATATATATATATACATATATATATATACATACATATATATACATACATATATGTACTAAAGACTTGTTTTGTTTACGCTTTTCCCTCCGGTTTTTTGTTCTATGTGTGCCATAAATATCGCCATCCGTTTAGAGAAAAATTTGTAGTTTAGAATCAGTAGTTCTTTGACTGCTATTTCTAAATTTTCAGTATGTTGGAGAAGCAACTCAATGCTAATCCCTGTATATTTATGATACATATATATATATATATATATATATATATATATATATATATATATATATATATACATATGTATATATATCGTGTGTATGTGTATATATATATGCATATGTGTGTGTGTGTGTGTACTTCTCTCACACACGAGTATATTTGCACAAACACAGAGATACGCGTGCGTACACACGCACATACATCCACATTAACTGGTATTTACTTTATCGGTCGTGTCTGAACGTGTCGAAAAATATGGATCGTATTTATTTGTACGTTTATTGGAATTTCTTAAAACATGTAAACGTACATATGTTTATATACGTATATATGTATGCGTATATATATATATATATATATATATATATATGCGTATATATATATATATGCGTATATATGTTTTAATGTGGCTGTGATTGTATGTGCGCATGTGTATTTCTTGTATCTATGTGTGCGGGTTTTAATATTCTCATATACGAATGCATATTCGTACTAGCTTGTATATATGTGTACGTAGGTGCGTGCGCACGCTAATATGTTAATAACCCATCGCTTGTAGCTTCTTCCGAACATTCAAGCAAAACCTCTCTTATCTTTCTAGCAAGCAGTTCCAACGAATAAGAACGTACCGCCCCCTCACAGACACGAGTTCTAAATGTTAAACAGCTGAGGACATTTGGTAGATGTGGGTATTTTAGTTTTTCGTTGTGCACTTGAACATCTTAAAGTTGGGATTTGTTGAATTTCCCTTTGTATTGATAGCACATGTTATCTGGCCTTACCATATATGGGTATATTAACAACCTAAAGAAAAAGTAAAAAAAAAAAAAAAGAATTGGTAGAGAAAAGAAAATAGAATAAAAAATTCAGAAAGAAAAATATAGGAAAAAAGTTAAAGTAAAACCAGAAATGAGACAGGGCTTAACTCCTGAAGCCATTATCACGGCTATGCTAGGCAGAAATCTTGGAATTAGAGAAGCATGTAAACTGTGTGCGTGTGCGTGTGTGAGTGTTTGTGTGGATGGGTTTGTGAGTGTGTGTATGTGAGTTTTTATATATATGGATATATGTATATATGTATGCATGTACACACACATACATGAGTGTGTATGTGTGTGTGTATGTGTGTAAATGGATGGGTTTGTGAGTGTTTATATATATTTGTGAGTATTAATATCTCAGAAGATATACAACTCACATATACAAATACATGCATAGAATTGTGTAAATACACAGAAACACACACATCGATGTACACACACACACACACACACACACACACACACATATATATATATATATATATATACATATATATATATATATATATATATATATATATATATGTATATATATATATATATATATATATATATATGTGTGTGTATATATATATATATATATATATATACACACACACACACACACATATATATATATATATATATATATATACATATATATATATATATATATATATATATATGTATGTATATATATATGTATGTATGTATGTATGTGTATGTGTGTATATATATATACCTACATACATACATACATATATTTACATATATATATATATACATGCATAGATACATACACATACATACACACCCATATACATACATGTACAAATAAACACACATACGCGCATAAGTTTGTGTATGTGCATATAAATTATCATTTTTCATTTTTGCTTCATTTGGTGCCTTGTTCAGGATTTAATTCATTTTCTGATTGTTACAAACCTTAGTTTACTGCAGGTGTCAACTGTACTCTTCTATCTGGCTCCGCTGATAAGAGAACTGCCGGTGTATTTTAGCACTTCGTAGGTATTATGGAATACAGAAAATTTCCTGCTTGTATACCTTATTCTATTCTAGAACTTGTGTCACTAATTAAAATACTCTCATTGTCTCGCTCAATCCTTATATATGCCGATATGCATACAACACGTACACACACATAAATATATATGTACATTATCATGTATACATACATACATATACATACATACATACATACATACATACATACATATATATATATATATATATATATATATATATATATATAATAAAGAATAAATGGAGTAAAACGCATATATATATGTATGTATGTATGTGTGTGTACGTATGTTTGCATGAATATGTGTGTATATATATATATATATATATATATATATATATATATATATATATATATATATATATATATATATATATACACACACAAACAAAATCATGTAAATACATACATATTTACGTTCATACATAGACACATATATTCACGCACACACACACACGTACACACGCATATTCTGAACTTACCCATATTTCTACCAAAGGAAGAAAATATGCATATATATAAACACACATTCATGCATATATACACGCATGCGTATATCACGTGATCACATCGCTGGTCACAATGCGCTTTTCCATTGTTTTAGCCTTCAAATGATGTCACGCCGCTGGCTAGGCGAGCAGGCCAACATTCCCCACTGATCGAAAGGGGGACTGGAACAATGTGAATGAAGTGTTTTGCCGAAGAACACAACGCCCCAGTCAGGGAATCGAACACACGATTTAGAGATATACATGTATATAAAAAATGGACCTACATCATTTTTTACTCTACGACTAGCTATATTATTTGCTCATTAAATTTATGTGACTGAGTATTCGCCAAATACCATTTATCCTTCACGTAGTCCTCGGTTAGAATTAACATTTCACTT
>NC_142937.1:42982592-43002592 GCF_046866305.1 Octopus bimaculoides | reverse complement strand
ATCCTAAGCAGTTTAACCAATCCGTCCGCCCATCACCTGACTATGCTATTGAACTGCAGGGATCTTCCTCTCCAGGTGTTCCTCTTACACCTTCTTACTCCTTCAGATCAATGCCGATCACCTCGATGTGTTTGGTGTCAGTCATTATAACGGTTACGTCGTCCATATATACCGAAACAATTCTCCCACATCATAGTTCAGGCGTGACACCCCTCGGAACCTCTGATTTCAGCAGTAGTGGTTCGAGCACCAGTACATAAAAAAAGGTGAGAGGGCGCACATCTGACGGACTGAAAGCCCGATATTGAACGAGGCCGAAAGTTGTCCATTTATTCTGACAACCGAGCAGATGTCATAGCACATTGCAGCGATCCAAACTTTGAAGATAGGACTGAAGCTAACCGCATTCGAAACAGCCGCCAAATATTGGCTTTGGACCCCATGGAAAGCTTTCGATTGATCAAAATTGATCAAGGCCCTACTCACACCAAGCTCTTTACAAACCCCTTTCCTTGATGCATCCATATGAGGTGGAATTTGTTGTGGATGGCGCATATCCGTGCTTCATCTACCAGAGTATCGACAACAATTGCCAACCTCTTAGCTAATACCTTTGCCAAAATTTCTAACTCTGCATTTAGCAGTGTTACGTTGTTGAAGTTGTTAAAACCATTCCGTATGATTGGTCCTTTCACAACATCAACGACACACCACTTTTCGCAGTTGATTCCTGCTAAGTTGCGGTTGATATCCACGAAGAGCCACCCACCCAACAAATTTGGCACAAGGGCATAAACTCATAGACAAAGACCATCCAGCCCTGGCGACTCCTCTCTCGTGCAATCAGCCATCACTTCTCATATTTATTTATCGGTCTTCTGCAGAAATCCACGTCCCTAGTCGTGTGCTATGGCACGTCGTCAAGCTAGTCGGAAAAGTCTACCTCTGTCTCCGACCTGCCCTTCGCTCCACTGTTGAGTGAAGTGCTACACAAAAGCCGCACATATCTTCCTGGAATCGGGTAGCAACCGCTCCTCTCGATCTGTTAAAGACCTAATTTTGGCTTTGTTGCCGCGTTATGCTTCTGCCATTCAGGTCTTTCGAACCTCCATGATGTCTTAAAGCACGTACCTTAACTTTGGCAGCTCAACCTTCGTGCTTCGCTTTGAAGGATTGGTACGGGTCAATCTCACCGCTAGTACGTCCGTCGCAATATCTTTCCTAAGCGTCCCATCTAAATTGGTAACTCACCCTCTACTCTAGAATGCTCTACAACTATTTATTCACATAACCCCGTCGCCTTTCATAATCCTTTCTGATTTGGGCGTAAGACTAGCAATTTCAATTAAATTGACCTCATACTTAGTTGGTGCATTATCTTATCAACTCCAAAAGGATGAAAGGCAAGGTTGATTTGAACTTAGAATGTGAAGAGCCGAAAGAAATATTACATTTCCCCCCCGATTCTCTAACTCATCAACTCGCCGCCCGATAGCGGTTACTGATTGAGCTACAAAGCCAGCAATTTCTAGGAAATGAGTTAGTAAAGTACATCAACCTGGTACATGACTGGCTCTTTATTCTATCGACCCTGAAAAGATGAAAGGCTAAGTTCAGCTCAGTCGGTTTTGAACTCAGACCGTAAAGAGCCGGAAAACATAACCCAATGCATTTTTCTAAGGATCTAACGAGTCTGCCGATCATCGGCTCCAATAATAATAATAATAATAATAATAATAATAATAATAATAATAATAATAATAATAATAATAGTATATTACCAGCCAATGTACGCCACTAGCCCAGAAAGAATATAAGAGACGCCACGACAATATAGCCACGCTTGTCCATTGGGCACTTTGCAACAAGTATGGACTTGACAGAGCAAAAAACTGGTACGACCACAAACCTGAAGTCATCGTCGAAAATAGAAATGCAAAGATCCTATGGGATTCTATGATTCAGTGCGACCATGAGATAGAGAATAGGATGCCAGACATAGTCTTAATTGAGAAAGAAAACAAACTATGCTACATCATAGATATAGCAAGTCCAGCTGACATGGTATGCGATAAGGAAGAAATATAAGTTCAGAGATATGACAGGTTAGCTTGGGAAGTTAAGCAGTTGTGGTCGATGAAAAAGGTAGCAGTAGTACCAATAATTGTCGGAGCCTCGAGAAGAACGTGGAACAAATAGGGGCTTCAATAAGGGTGGAGCACTTGCGCCGTTTATCTTGATATGATATTACCATGTTGTGCACATATGATCGTGATGCATGTGCCTGGTGTACCCTTATCAGACGAGTAGCCATGATGGGTATATTGGGTTTCGCATATTTGTATCCCAGTGTTACTTTGATGGCATGCGCTGCCCCCCACCCCAAAAAAAAACAACGACGACAACAACAACAACAATGCTGCAGACAGTAAGCCCGCTACGCATGCAAGAGTCCAGGAGTTTCAACAAAACATGTGATTAAAATAATAATAATAATAATAATACTAATAATAATAATAATAATAATAATAATAATAATAATAATAATAATAATAATGCTTTCTAATTGATGTATCAATACCAGCAGATGACAACGTTTCCCTAAAAGAAATGGAAAAACTTTCAAAATACAAAGACCTGGAAATAGAGGTAACTCGAATGTGGAATCTAAAAACAGAAACAATTCCTATCATAGTAGGTGCCTTAGGTATAATAAAAATATTCAGACAAATACATAAACAAAAACACCAGGACTTACAAATATATATAACATACAGAAAATTGCACTAGTGGGCACTGCACACATCCTACGCAAAACACTTTCAATACAGTAACCATAAGAGCATCACAGCAAAGCACGTTATAAAAATAAATCTACTGAACAATAATAATAATAATAAACAAACCAATAGTTATAATAGTTTTTGTAATATAGTCAGAAAACTGACGGTTGCAGGTGAGGGAGCATTAATCACAAAAATCTAGTCCTAGAATGTAACAAATTTGACAAATTAACACTACCACCATCACTACCATCATCACCATCATCATCGTCATTATTATTATTATTATTATTATTATTATTATTATTATTATTATTATTATTATTATTATATTTTTTCAAGTTAGAAGAATAGACTAAAAAAATTTCAAATTAAAGATTATGAAAAAAAGAAAACGTCGAAAATAATGGGGGAAAAATGAAACAAAATAACCCCTCCTCCCCACCTAATAAAGTCGATAAGGGAAATTAAGGATGTTGGAGAGAATATGTGATTGTGATAGTAATAAGAAATCTAATTACTGCTTTAAAGTGGCGACAAAGAGAAAGGTTAACTGCCTGTTTGGTGGAAAGAAAAAATAAGGAAATTTAAGTTCCATTTTAAGAGCAATTAATCTTAATGAAACAAAGATGAGAGAGATTAAGATATTCTTTTTCTTCTTCTTCTTCTTCTTCTTCTTCTTCTTCTTCTTCTTCTTCTTCTTCTTCTTCTTCTTCTTCTTCTTCTTCTTCTTATTGTTTTCCTCCTCCTCCTCCTCCTCATCGTCATCTCGACTTTGCCTTTTATCCTTCAGCTGAACACTATGGTCGAAGTAATCGTTAAAATCTCCTACCTTAAAATTGCTGGCTTTGTATCAAAATTACAAAGAATTGTTATTGGTTAATAAAGGTGGCCAATAAAAAGAATTATTATTATTATTATTATTATTATTATTATTATTATTATTATTATTATTATTATTATTATCATTATATTATTGTCTTTACACAGCTTCTAACGCTGGAGATGCACTACGGTGCCAGCTGTTCACTACCAGTGAACTAAAGGTAACACCTTTTATTTTTCGAGCACCATCCGGGGTATTCGAGTGGTTCCAAGCAGTGCTATTTTCTGCAAGTGCTCCACCCTTATCGCAGCTCTTATTTGTTCCATGTACTTCTCAAGATTTTTACTCACTGCTCCCAGGACTCCGACAATTATTGGTACTATTGCCGCCTTTTCAGCGACCACAGATGCGTAATATCCCACGCTAACCTGTCATATCCATTGACTTTTCTTTCTTCCTTATCGCGTACCTTGTTGTCAGCTAAGCATGCTATATCCATGATCCAGCATCGTTTGCTTCCTTTCTCAACACTATGTCTGGTTTCCTATTCTCTATCTCATGGTCGTACTGTATCATAAAATCCCATAGGATCTTTGCATTATCATTTTCGATGATGTCTTCAGGTTTATGTTCGTACCACTCTTTTGCTCTGTCAAGTCTATACTTATGTCTTTTTACTGTTTATAAATAAATAAAGGACCGAACCAGTGCGTGTGTTTATTACCGGCATAATGCCTCTCCCAAGGTTTAATAGTATTTCTTTCAATACACATATTCACATCAAGAATCTTGCATACCAAATACACATACGAAATAAGTCTATACTTATTATTATTATTATTATTATTATTATTATTATTATTATTATTATTATTATTATTTTCTCTTTATCACAGGTTTTGATGGAACTCCTGGAGTCTTGCATGCGTAGCAGGCTTTACTACCTGCAGTCTACGGTACCATACTATCTGTTCTTTTCAGCTATCTAATACTTTCTCGATTATTCTGGCCGTGCCAAGGAGGCAAACCTTTTGTAACAGTTCTACTGGAAACTCTATTCCAATTTCCTTTATATTCCTCTTGATGCTTTCTGATAATATTCCCAAGTACCCAACAATAATTGACACTAACTTCACCTTCTTCATATTCCATAGCCGGGCTATTTCGTACTTGAGGGCTGCATGTATCAATGATTTCGCCTTCGTTCTTGATTATTCGTGGGTCAAAGGGGCATGCAACATCAACTATATAGCATATGTGGTGCACCTCACTAGGCCCAGTCTGTTATGCTTTAGTACTTGATCTGTTTGGATTGGGAAATCCCAGAGGATTTTGCTAGTCTCCGACTCCGTCACTCTCTTCGGTTTGTGTTCTTACCATATCTTCCTTCACTCTAGCCCCCACTTTTCGTGGTTTCCAATGTAACATTTTCGCTACCTGATCATGTCGTCACAACTTGTAGTGGTTTTGGGTAAGTCTAGGGCATTCGTTCGTGATATGTGCAATAGTTTCATCCACTCTATTGCAGATGTGGCACAGCGGAGACCCTTGCTCATTCCTAAGATTGGCCCTCCAGTTAATGGTCAAAGCTTTTTTAGACTTGTGTTGCCAGTATAGTACTTTTGGTCTCTTTTTTTAGTGATCCTTTCATCAGCCAATCCCACCAATTTTTTCCAGCAACTTCTGTTGTGGCTACATGGAATTGATTGTGTAATCCCTTCTTGCGTAATTTTTCTTCATGTCCTTTTTGTACTTCTTTCTTTGTTTTCCCTTTTTTCTCTGCTCTCTGCTTCGGATTTCAGTCTGACCCACTAAAATTCTCTGTTTCGATATTTCTCGATAGTCTGCGACATAGTTTTCATTATGGATTTTATTCCTTTAAGAATATTGCAGAACGGAAACTTTTCAGATTGGAATTTAAATCCTAATCTCTATAGAAATTTATTGTTTCAAGAAAACATTGAATTTGAATTACTTTTAATTTTTACGAATATAGATAACAACTCGGGTTGTAACTTCTGAGTCCGAGTCAGGCGCGCGTAAGTGATGTCGCGAGAACGTCTGCTACGAATGATATTTTTTGACACAGGGCACCTCGAAGACGACGACCAGACGCTGAATGAAAATAAATGAACTGCGACCAGATTCAATAAAAGGAGTCCGATTTATTGGCTGAGCTTCCAAATACACGTTCACTTTACTAAATTTAATACTCGGGCTAAGCCCGAACTGCCCAAGTGCCGCAGTCGCCACTAATATATATATATGTATATATATATATATATATATACCATTTTAAATAAGAAAATAAAGAAAACGGACACAAATTTACGTACAGATGTCTTTATTTAATGACAGTCAGATTCATACATAGAAACACCTAAACGTTTCGGTGATAAACTAATATACTTGGTTTTCTTTGAACGCTGGTATAAACCGGTGAACTAGGATGCGCGTATTCCTTAAGGGAATTTAGTTCCTTGACTAATTTAATGCATACGGGAAAACCTACTTTTTCCTGTCGAAGGCTTATATGCCTCATTATAAGACTATTTTCTTTAGTCGTTGCGCGGTGATCGCTATAAGATTTAAGCTTATAAAATACTATTATCATTATTTACAAAATTGTAAAAATCGATGCTGCTTAACAAAACCGTCGCATATATATATGTATATATATATATATATATATATATATATATATATATATATATATATATATATATATATATATATATTTGTTGTTGGCACTCCGTCGCTTACGACGTCGAGGGTTCCAGTTGATCCGATCAACGGAACAGCCTGCTCGTGAAATTAACGTGCAAGTGGCTGAGCACTCCACAGACACGTGTACCCTTAACGTAGTTCTCGTGGATATTCAGCGTGACACAGTGTGACAAGGCTGACCCTTTGAATTACAGGCACAACAGAAACAGGAAGTAAGAGTGAGAGAAAGTTGTGGTGAAAGAGTACAGCAGGGTTCGCCACCATCCCCTGCCGGAGCCTCGTGGAGCTTTAGGTGTTTTCACTCAATAAACACTCACAACGCCCGGTTTGGGAATCGAAACCACGATCCTATGACCGCGAGTCCGCTTCCCAAACCACTGGGCCATTGCGCCTCCACGTATATATATATATATATATATATATATATATATATATATATATATCACGTGAGAGAGTTAGGGGTTGGGGGTTCAACCCACTAAGGGATAGTATCTATCCAGTATACTGCTGGGAGGGTACCCAATTATTGTTACACTAGTGCTATACTAGGTGCAATCAATGGGAGCGGGTAAAAGTGGAGGTTTTACCCAAAATTTGTCTAACAATTAGAAAATGGAGGATAATATGCTGAACCCAACTACTTGCAGACGGTGTATCCCGTTGAATTCATTAATTTAATTCATAGCAAAAGTGACAAAAAAAGGAAGAAAAGAAAAAGGAAGAAAGAACCAAAGCACAGGTGTCTATGGCAGACTATGTTATTTTGCCAACATGGTTTACATATAGAAGTACAAAGTACATAAGGAATTAGAGGATGAACAGAAGTTTAATCTTACAGCTGTTTCGGCCTAGTTTTAGCAAGCCCCATTCTATCCGAATATTCCTTTCCGGAGTGATTATCGGATGACATTTTGAAATGGGGTTACATACCCGAACCTCTAGGCCTCTTCAGAGATTCACAGAGGGTTACATACAAATGTAGAGCAAGAGGTATAAACAGAGGTGTGGTAGAAACCAGAAGAAAAACAACAGCAAAAATAAGATAGAAATAGAAATAAAAAATAAAATTGAAATCAAAATATAAATTAAAAAAAAAAAAAATAAAAATAAGGGTACAGCAGGAAAAAAATAATAGTAATAATAAAGAATACATAAATGAAGGTATAGCATGTGGGACATGCAAAAATATAAAAAAGATATATGTCAAAAAACCCTTAAAAATACAAGGCACCCAAAAAGCCTACAAACATTATAGGTAGGTCGCTATAGGCACTCCAATGCACATCTGTATGTGTGGGTTCGTGTGCACAGCCTTACTCGGATGTCCCCTTACTCTCATGTGTGCATATACAAGTTTTTATAAGCAAACATTCCACCACATACGTTGTTTGTGGTATCAGCTCTATTAGCCGTATCTAGAAAGCTGTAAGTGTTTTTTAGAAAGGAAGTTTTGTTGAGTGTGTGTGTGTCATTTCTGTATATATTGGAAGGTTCTATGTAGAAGTTCATTTTATACAAGTTATTAATGTTCTAGTAGCAATAACAGTGATGGTGACGATGATGGTGACAACAACAACAACAACAACAACAACAACAACAACAATAATATGCCAAACTTTCAAACTTAGCGGTGTAAGATATCCTGTTGCCTCTTCCAACGGCTCTACAATTCTGCTGCTAATGGGAGAGGGTTAAATACTATCGTTAACTTCCTCCTTCCAATTGGGCAAACTATTGTTTTAAACTTCCTACGCTTAGCTACGGTTGGATAGCCACTGGCCAGTCAAGATGCTAGCCTGCCTGCGCCCCCCCCCCCACACGCGTGCTATGTATATCCCCCCGTACTCACGCTCATGCGTGCGTGTATGTATATACATATGCATGCGCGCAGCCACACATCTCTTAATTCTATAGCCACAACAGTAACAATGAGGATAAATACATTCTCATCCATACATATCCAGATATACATCCTTATACACATTAGGTCCCCTCACATATACCCATACTTATTCATACATACACAACTGTGTGGCCAACTATCATTACATCTGTATGTACACAACTACATACCTACCTACATACTCACCTATACATATACACATACATAAATACACACACACACACAAATAGATGTACACACACACACTTACTTATACATGCATACACACACACATATACATATACCCACACATATACATACACATATATACACATATATATATATATACATATATATACAAACATACATATACATATACATACATCCATATAGATATCCACATCCACATACGCACATGCATGTACATACATCCACGCATGCACTCACAAGCAAATAGATATGCATGTGCATACACACAGGAGGAGTATCTCTAGTAATAGAAGACCAACGGCAACAAGAACAATACCAACGACAACAACATGTAGGTACATCTACATGTGCACACACATACACACATAGCTATACGCATAGCCACTTCTATTAGTTTTGATAAAGGGGCCGTGTCTGCAGTGCTACCCATTTTCTAGTGTATGTTTACCTGCCTATATGTTAATATCAAGCTAGGTTTACCTCCTAATTTCTGTAGCTATATATATATATATATATATATATATATATATATATATATATATATATATATATATATATATATATATATATATATATACACCCACACACACATATACACACACACACACACACACACATACACACACACACATACACAAATATACATACATACACATGCACATCTATGTACCCACATACATGTTCACTTAAGTATCAAGTGTTAGCCAGCCCAATGTCAGCAGGGTATAATTAGTTATCGCTAGCGAAAAGCGGTGTCCTAGTACTAGGTATTTTCTTATATTAGATCTATGTATGTAGATAACAGCATTACATATGCCATAACCTAGCATAAGAATAGTGGTTAACTTAAATATGTATTATTAAAAGCATGCGCGGTATCTAGACCTGAGTTCTACTTGAATTTAGAGAAAGTACATCCAATTCTGTGAAGGCATGAAACGTTTCTTTCCTTCAAACTATTAATAATCGGGATTTTGGTCCTAATTAGGAAAAAGATTTCATTTATGCATAATAAGCATTTCCTATTTTTGTTATTATATGCAGGTGCGGATGCTATTAGTTCCCATATGTAGCTACTTAATCTGGTAGAATACCTTCTGTTCCCGTTCCTAAACGTGTAGTAGTGATAATTAAACCTTTGTTTCATACTATTTTTAGTCGCACCCACGTATGCCCTGTTTTCATACTTTGTGTTTACCACACATTGATAAACCACTTCCCTTCTCATGCAGCTATTTCCGAACACGCAGCTTTCCTTTACTCTACAATTGCAAGTTCTACCTGGGTGCCCATAGTTAGTGTGATTAGTGCTAGGATTTGTTATGCTACTGCCATTTATTGCGTTTCCATTTAACCCCAGGGCCCTGTTATTCCCATTACTATTGTTGTTAGCAGTGTTAGGATTCTTACCTCCGCTATATCTACTACTTCTATTGCTACTTGCGATATTCATATCATTATTATTATCATTACTGCTCCCATCATCTGTGTTGATGTCAATGTTTCCAGTGTGGGTATTAGTATTCACATTGTTATCGTCCTGATTATCCGTCCAATGGCTAACATAGTTGTCATATAAGGTTGTGTTGTCTATGCCATTTTTCCTACTTGTATAGAAGCTATCTAACTTCTTATTATTCATTGAGGAGATTATTGCAGCCAGGTTGTGTGTTAAGCTATATCCTATTCTTATTGTCCTTTTATTGATTGACTCCCAATATTTATTCTTTCCCTTTACAAAGTGTTTATTGATTATATTGAAGATACTTTTTACTATGTCGTTTTTAATCTGCATGGCGAAGGGAATTATTAGCCATAGGGTGTCCGCCCCAGCTTTGTCTTTATAAGGGTTGCCTATGCTATATGTGGATCTACCAATATTATAACTGCTAACATTGGAATACATCTATATACATACATACATATACATATATATATATATATATATATATATATATATATATATATATATATATATATATATATATATATATACACATATATATACTTGCACAAATACACACATATGTACGAACACACACATACACATATATCCCATCATGATTCTCGTTCAATTACTTGCTAATTAGTATTATGATTTCTTAATGTAAAGTATTTGGTATCTTTGTACAAAATTATTTAAAAAATGCACATCGCCCTAATCATTACCAACAGCACTAGCAAGACCAATATTATCATCATAATCCTCGTTAAGACCATTATCTCCTTCACCGTCATCCCCACCGCAATTACTTCAAGTATCTTCCCCACCAGTAGCATCACCATCACCACCATCAGAAGCATCACCATCGCCACCTTCACCACCAACATCGTTACCATCATTAAATTTTGGTAATCACTTACCTCCACCAAATATGTGTAGTTTGTGGCAATGTTATGCATTGTTACTATGGCAGACCAATGCAGAAGTTTGGCAGAATCGGCAGAGTGACAGCTAAAATGCCTAAGAATATTATTTAGTCCTTTAACGGCCTGAGTTCAAATCCTACTGAGATTGTTTTTTTTTTTTTTCGTTCTTCCGAAATTCATAAAGTAAATATAAATGAAGTACTTCGATTTATCGAATTTTTCCACCGCCAAAAATACTGTGCCCTTGTCTCTAAGTAAGGAATTATTGTTAATGCAGGACTCATTCTTGTAATATCATCTCACACAATTTACCATTTTGAAGGAGACAAGCTGTCTCTATCATTTACCCCGAGTTAGGAAGAATTCGCTAGAAACTGGAATCAGGCATTGCAGATATGGCAGCAATTCGATTCCAATATAAATTCTATGCTATGACATTGACTTTGCAAAAATAATGGTTCTTTCAATATAGGCGTCGGTTCTTGTTACGGCATGTGTTTCAGTGAACGACATTGGAATGGTTCATAATTCAAACAGAACTACTATATCTATGGCTATGGCTTATTGCTAGTCTACACATACGTACACGCTAAACGCACACGTACATGCGCACATACAGACAGACATACATACAAATATGCACATACACACACACATACACACATATATTATATATATGTATATATATATATATATATATATATATATATAAACATATATATGTGTGTGCGTGTCTCTGTGTGTACATGCATGCATACATACATACATACATACATACATACATACATATATATATATATATGTATGTATATATATATATATATATATATATATATATATATGTATGTATGTATGTATATATGTATGTATGTATGTATGTATGCATGTATGTATACACATAAATATGAAAATTTGTCTGTGAATGTGCACTATACGTCCGTGTTTATGATTGATGCAATAAACACGAAACTGATCGATGATGTATGGATGGACAATTTGTATTAGTTTTGGAACCTGAGTATGAAAACTGAAGACTTCTCTGGAATCTTGTTTGCTGGGAAGTTGCAAAATAAGAATGTTTAGATTTATTGATGTATCTATATATACTAAAACATAGATGTATGTATATGTGGGTAATGTTTATGATTTATGGTAAGTATCTATTTAAATCTGTATTGAATGGTCTCATTAATATTTATTTCAATATTCCTTAACGGTAGAGAAGCCGGATTCACTGCTAAAGAATATTCTGCTAAACTTCAGATGGTTTTGTAAATCAGATCATATTTGGAAAAAAAGGAAAAGAAAGAAAATGGAAAAGGAAAAGCAGGGAAGTAAGGTGTCTTAAATAAATATTTGAAGACAAAGCATCACAAGTTTATTGGATTTTTAGTATTTCTTACACCCTATTTTCAAAGAAACAGATAGATAGGTAGTGAGGTAGACAGATCTAAAGTTTCCAGTGACGACAGAGTAATGCTCACACAACAGGAGGAACATAGTTCTTACGATGCAGCGTGGGGAAGTTACTAAGTGTTAAAATGGAATAGTTTAACTATAAAATACGTTTGTTTATGCATTTTTAGAGAAAGGATATGTTTTGCTGATGTAGTTAGAATAAAATTAAAACTTGTCTAGTACCACTCTTCATACTTGCTAAGAAAATGAAAACTAATATTAGATCCTGGTATATATTGTTTTTATGTTTTTCACTGCAAAATTAACCCTGCTTAGAATTTTAAAGTTAAATATTTTGAAAATATATAGAAACTATTACTTATCTACTTTTATTAAGCATATTTATGTATAATACGTTTCTCAAGACACCTAAGGATTTTCTGTAGGGTTTTTAAACGTACAATTTATACTAGCATAGGTACACGGAGTTTCCCAGGTGAAAATATACGTACACATATACACACACTTTCAAAACTCATAGTTCCGGTATTATGGACATGTGATTAGATTGTCGCTGAAAATAATCGTGGTACGGATTCTTTAAGCTGAGTCAACCGGCGGGAAACCTAGAGGTACACAAAAAATAAGATGGTTGGATAATATCCATAGTCTTCGTTGGTCATGTTTGGGAATCCAACATGAAAGTCTAATGACGGTTGTTTCTTAAAGAACGCTTATGGAGGAAGTGCCCTGGCGACTCTACTACCATGACCTTCCCAGCAATAGTGGTTAAGGAAGGTGGTTTTATCTATCTATCTATCTATCTATCTATCTATCTATCTATCTATCTATCTATCTATCTATCTGTCTGTCTGTCTGTCTGTCTGTCTATCTGTCTGTCTGTCTGTCTGTCTGTCTAATTGTCTGTCTGTCTCTCTGTCTGTCTGTCTATCTATCTATCTATCTATCTATCTATCTATCTATCTATCTATCTATCTATCTATCTATCTATCTATCTATCTACCAATCTATTTATCTATCTATTAAATATGAATACACATAGGAATATATATATATATATATAGAATAAATATTATTTGCCAACGTCACATGGCAGTCCTGGTTTAGGACGAATGTTGCTGTAATTTAACCCCAGGAGAATCGTCTCCAGCTGGCTATACGACACGATCTGTGTCCTTAAATTTTCGAACAAGGGAATCTAGCACCTCCACTCAGTTCAAAACAATATCTGTGTATCGCGATTTCCGGGTTATTTCCCTTCATCAGCACAGAATAATTGTTCGGCTTGCGGTGGCGCTGCCAAATTCCCGTTCGAAATATATAGTTTTCAAATGAAATATATAGTTTTCAAAGTGATCAGCGACTAGTTATCACTTTGAAAACTATATATTTCGAACGGGAATTTGGCAGCGCCTACAGCAACATTCGTCTTAAACCAGGACTGCCATGTTATATTGGCAAATAATCTTTTCTCCAAAATACTGTTGCTGAATATCTCTCGTTGTGAGATTTACAAATAGTAATTTTCTAATTTATGTTTATATATATATATATATACATACGTACACAGATATGCAGAAAGTAAATAGACAACTTTAATTTTCAAAACTAAGCGTCTTAATATGTTTTCAACGGTGTATGTAGGATTTACAATGTAATTATTCTTTTTCTTTCCAGGTGCCATTATAGTAAACATTTGCGAAGAGTAACCTTGCTACGCACAAAAAAATTCTGCAGAACCGTCAGATTTTCAAAGAAGTCGTACTGTTGGGCAATCTGAGGCTGATCTTACCAGAAAAAAATTGCCGAAAATCTTCAAATTCCTCTTACTACTGTTAATAGAATTATAGCGCAATTCAAAAGCCAAGCAAAAGAATCAACAGATCCTCGTCCCGGCCGACCTGGGCCCTCGGAAAGGAAACTTCACTGTTTGAAGAGAATTGTGGAAAACGAACCCCGTTCGAAGGCTTCTGACATTGCAAAACAGCTACAAGTTAGTCCAAGAACGCGTGTTACATATCTGCATAAGTTTGGGTATTATGGACGAGCAGCTAGAAGTAAACTTCTCCTTTAGCCAATTAATATCATGAAAAGAAAGAAATGGGATAAGCAGATGTCAGAAATATTCAGTTCATTCTCAGATGAATCCAGATTTGCATTATTTTCAGACAGTGGACGTGCTTGGGTCTGGAGGCTTCCCTATCAAGAATTTGATTTGAAACGACTCCAACCAACTGTGAAACATGGCGGTATCTCTGTAATGGTATGGGGATGTCACCAGCAATGGTCGTTCTAAGCAGATGGAATGTGTTGGAACCAAAACTCTGAAAAATATATCGAAGTACTTAAGCAGGGACTACTTCCGATGCATTCACATGATAACATAACGAAAAATGAGTTTTTATTCATGGGAGATGGGGCTCCATGCTGCACAGCGAAAAGGAATAAATAATGGCTGACTGAAAATGGAACCAAAAAGATTCCTTTGCCGAGCCAATCTCCTGACATGAACCCAATTGAAAATCTTTGGAGCATACTAGATAGAACTATACGAAAAACTCAACAGAAACCTAAATCTAAAGATGAATTGTTTCGATTGTTGCGTGAAAAGTGGGCAGACATTCTACAAGAGACAATCACAAAGCTCAGTTCAATGCCGAAAAGAGTTTCTGAATTAAAAACTGCAAAGGGAATGTCAACTAAATACTAAAGTATGTAATCCTACTTATCGATTACATTTCAATTGTTCGCTTTGCGTATTAAATAAAAGATTTTGAAAATTAAAGGTATCTATTTACTTCTTGCGTGTATATATATATATATATATATATATATATATATATATATATATATATATATATATATATATATATATATATATATATATATATATATATATATATATATATATATGTACGATGGGTAAGTTGATAATATTTCCCGCCTATTCGTGGCTTATATTCATGATCATATTGAATAAAGGCTTTTAATTTATAATTTCATTCCACTTCTTTTAATTTTCCTAGTTCCGTTCTGAAATTACAAACTTCATTCGATATGATACACTTCAGTTGTTTGTTACGCTACATGCTAGAAATGACAGCTAGCGTTTTTAGAAATAAGATCCTCCTGGACACGAATAGTAAGTGAAAACTAAACTAAGAATTAGACGATGAAAAAAAAGAGAAGAAAATAATTCATAGGGTGCATACGGAATAGCGAGTATTCAAACAGTAGCATTTCTATTCATTCTTAATGCGTTTTGGAAGATTTGAACACGATTATCTGATTGTGGTTGCTTTTCGTCATCGGAGAGCATCTCTTTAGGCGATATATGTTTGTACCGCACGCGTTTCACCTGTATGAGAGGACTTTGAAACACCACAGTGTTTCGACCCCTTTTAGCTCCCTATTAGTTCGTGCAATAGTGTTTGGTTGGAAAATGAAGATATGAATAACATTTTTTTTTCACAAGTGGGTAAATTCGGAAACTAGATATAATTGGTGATGTCCTGCATAGGCAATATTTAGTTTTTATTCTTAAATGATTAAGGAATCAACCTGTTTCTTCACTCTCTTCTTTTACCTGAAGATACCCTCAACAAGATTTCAAGTAACTTACAATAAAACCAGATTCAAGAAACCATTTAATAAGTTGGGAGCTACAAATGAAAAGCGAAGATGGTCTAAGAATTGTAAAACCATAAACGCAAAATTAAAAAAAAATTATGACCATATTTATCTAGAAAACAAGAAGAAAGTGTAGTATAGAAAGACAACAAGTTTACACCATTAGTAGAGGCACTACAATGAATGTTACCCTGTTGTCTTACAATACTATGCTATACTATAAGCATGCTTCCTGGGAGACACAAGCACATTACGAGAAAGAAGAGTCACATCATCTAGAGGTGAAAATAATTTTAATAAATCGAGAATTTATGTTGTATGGTATTTAATATACCTGTATTTGTCTATGCTCTAATATACGCCACTGACAACTCTGAATTATCTCTCTTAACTAATTTTTGTTTAAATTATTCAAATTACCTAGACCAGAAATGTATTCTACTCTTTTTCCTTAAGTTAATGGAGACAGGGTTGAATAATGCCTATGCTGATGACACTTATTGAAACAGAAACACGTGACCATGACTCATCTCACATAAGCCTGTATTTTCCCTTAATATCATGTCAGCTTTGGAACATTCTTGATTCTTGAGGTTAGCCCACCTTGTCATCTGGTAATTTTGCTACATCCTCTTGAGGTGGAGATAAATTTAATAAATCAAGGATTTATGTTGTACGGTATTTGATATACTTATTATATGCCTATGTATTTAAGACATGTTTGAAGAAAGAAATTACTGGCATTAACAGATCTTACAAAAAAGGACAAAGGTTGAGAGTTAATAGAAAGATTAGACGCTTAATTTGTAATTTTAAGAGGCGATGCAAGAAAACTCACCAAAGCAATAACTATTGGAAGTATTTATAGGACAGAAGTAAAGAGCCAATGCCTAGGAAACGAGGGAACGGTTGATGTTTAACTGCCAAAAACAGGACCAACGATGTTAGAAACACTCTTTTGAACTTGATGAAAAGGTGAATGTATACGAGTTAGCAGAGAAAGGAACCCAAATGAGACAATAGTTTTCCAGACGAGGGCGAATGAGAGATTAATAAAAATGAATAATAAAAAAACATTCGGTGGTAATTTATTTCCTACACTCTATTCAGGTTCGATTTCTACTTGTAGATTCATGCCCACGCTGGACCGAGAGAGACAACCAGTAGTTAAGTAGTTACAGAGCGATATTAGTCCTAGTTTCCAGTCCTCCACCCTACCCCTACACGGTATCTAGGCAAAATGATAAATAAATAAATAAACAAATAATAAAAATAATCCTTACTACTATAAACACAAGGCCTGAAATTTTTGGGGAAGGGAGTAGTGTTTCACTGGTATTTAATTTATTGACCCTGAAAGGATGCTCGGCGGCTTATATAATAATAATAATAATAATAATAATAATAATAATAATAATAATAATAATAATAATAATAATTATGATGATGATGATGATGATAATGATGATGATGATGATAATGATGATGATGATGATAATGATGATGATGATGATAATGATGATGATGATGATGATGATGATGTTGATGCAGATTCTGATTTTCTCACAACGTTTCCCACATTTAACTCGATTGCAGAAGAAAAACAAATGCACAACTACTACTACTACTACTACTACTACTACTACTACTACTACTACTACTACTACTACTACTACTACTACTACCAACAACGACAACAACAATAATTATGTATCCACGAATACTATTGTACACTCACTTTCACGTATTCATAGAAATGCACACGTTTAACATATAAGGATTTATATATATATATATATATATATATATATATATATATATATATATATATATATATATATATATATATAAAAGCAGAACTGATGCACATGCCGCAAGGCCTAATATACATAGACATACCTCATATTCGTACACACAGAAAACGAAATACTTACATACATACACATATACAAACATGCATACACGCATACAGACAAAATATATAAGTTCATATATATATATATATATATATATATATATATACATATATAAACACACTTTCATTCACTCATACGCATGTAGAAATTTTAGGCATGTACTCTCCTTAATACGTACATACATGTGTATATATATATATATATATATATATATATATATATATATATATATATATATATATATATATATGTATATATATGAATATATATGCGTATGTGCATATGTATATATACGCATACATATACACACATACACTCACACATGCACACACAGGCACGCACACACAAGCATATATACTCATATATACACGCGCACACATCTACATACGATACATGCAACAATACACACACAGATACAGAACTACATAAATACACATATACATGCATGCATGTGTACATAGAATATCCACAGAAGCTTACACACGATGAGAAGAAAGCCAGCCATGCAGCCCGGTGATGAATACTAATGTGGCAACATTGAAACTTTAATTGAAATACACAAGCGGCCCCACACAAAATGGCGCCGCCGCAAACGGTGTGCAGTTTCTGATAACAATGATAATACTATCTGATTTCCCGTGAGTGACATATCTTGGCGCCGATATGGTGAAATCTGAGAGTTTACATAGTAGAGGCGATACAGTATTTTACTGGACACAGAAAGATGACATGGCCGCCATAGAGATGTTGGCAGTGAGAACGCTATTGCTGGCGATGGTGGTGGCAGCGTTGTTGATGCTGATGGTGGTGGTGGTGGTGGTGGTGGTGGTGGTGGTTGTGTTTGTGTTTGTGGTGTTGGTGGCCAGATTTCTAGATATGTATTGATACATTCGCATCTTTCTCTCTTTACCTTTCTTTTCTATTGATCTTTCTCCCACTCTGTGTTATGAGTGTGTGCGCATGTGTGTGTATGTTTGCGTGAGTGCGTCTGCACATGTACGTATGTAATATATGTAGTATATATAAATTATATATATATATATATATATATATATATATATGTCTGTGTGGATATTCTTATAAGTATATATATGATGATATCTGCATACCTGCTTGTTATGTTGATATTTGAAAACACAAAACAGTGTATGTAAATACAAACATGTAAGTAAATACACACTCTTGTATAATTCAAATGTGCTTTGATTAAAACACACACACGCACACGCGCACACACACACGCACACACACACACACACACACACACACAAACACATAAACTCACGCATAAGCATTCAGATGCATGTGTACACGTATCTGTGTCTCCATACATGCATATGTATCTATATATGTATGTATGTATGTATGTATGTATGTACGTATATACATACATACATATATATATACATATACATACATACATATATATATATATATATATATATATATATATATATATATATATATATATATATATATATATATATATATATATATATATATATATATATGTATGTATGTATGTATATGTATATGTATTGCACACACACAGACACACAGACACACGCACGCATTATTTGTTGTATCGATCGATATTTATATTCACGTTTCTCTCTACTCTGCTATTTCATTTTTACAATCTCTATTTCTATTTCTCATTCTTTATCTTTCAAACAAATATTCATTTACGTATATATGCACGCACGCACGCACGCGCACATACACACACACACACACGCATACACACACACACACACACACACACACGCACAGATACACATACAATACACACATGCATTTACGAGTGTTGTGTGTTTTTGTGTTTATCTGTGTAAGTGTGCATATGTTAACACTCTCCATTCTTTTGGCGATGGAGAATATATTTTACGAGAACTTTGCATGTATTTATTCACGATTATGTTACATCATTATGTATGGTCATATCTCATGTACGTATATTTTGGCGCAAGCAAAGTATAAGGAATTACACACATACACAAACCACTCCACACATATATTCTCACAAAGACGTCCATACTCATACAGTTACGAAAACGTACAAAGTTTATTTAAATATATACATGCATACACATTCATGTATATATATGATATACGAAACTCTACATTCTGTATTGAGTACACCACTTTCTCCTTTCTTATAGTGTATAAATATACATCTATGTGTGTGTGTGTGTGTGTCTGTGTGTCTGTGTGTTTATAATTAAGATTTTTTATAT
>NC_142937.1:42932592-42975092 GCF_046866305.1 Octopus bimaculoides | reverse complement strand
CCCGCAACTGCTGCCACTGAGAAAAACATAAATCACGTGGTGATGGATGACAGGCAATTGACTACAAATCAAAGAGCTAATATTATTAGCATATCCCGTGAGAGAGTAGAGTTGAGAATATTCTGCACAATGAACTTGAAACGACGAAGGTTTCTGCTCGGTGGGTGCTACGTCTTCTAATACCTGATCTAAAGCTCACCAGGTTGATCACACCACGGGAAAACCCGATACTATTTCAGGCAGATATAGCTGGCTTCTTTGAAGGTTTTCTTACCAAGGGTAAATGTTGGGTTCATCACTTTGAATCAGAGACAAAGAGACAATCCATACAGTGGAAACACCTCTCTTCACCTGCACCAAAGAAGGCCAAGGTAATTTCATCTGCAGAGAAAGTTTTTGGGATGCAAAAGCCAGTCTTGATTGACTAATCGTCAAATGGGCCACAACATCAATGAAGAGTATTATGCTAACTTGCTGAGGCAGTTACAAAAGGGTATCAAGACCAAACACCCGCGAAAACAGACGAAAAGAGTCTTGTTTCATCAGGACGGTGCTTCAGCACACAAGTCCTGTGTGCATGACTGTGGCTTTGAACTGGTTATCAAACTCCCTATTCTCCTCCTTTGGCCCACCTGACTATCATCTGTTCCCCAACAGATAAAAGACAAAAAACAAAAAAAAACCCTACTTGGCTGGGAACCAGTATCGTAGCGATGATGGCGTTATATCTGCTGTCGACTTTTTTTGAGCCTGAAGAGAAAGCTTTTTCGCCAATGGAAACCAAGCACTGCAGATCGATAGAAGAAGAGTGTGGATTGCAAGGGGAACTATGTTGATAAATAAACCCCATTTGATCATATTCCATAAGAATATCTTGTTCAGTCTATGAACTTTGCGGCCGACCCTCGTACATACTAACACCACCACCACAGCTAGTCACTGAGAGAACATGATAAAATTAAAGCGGTTGGGTTGGACAAAATAGTATATTTTGCTTACAGTATATTTATGTATGATTTAGTTTAGGCTATTAGTGATATGTCGCTTTAAATTTCACGTTTAGTGCTCTCTTGTGTTTCTTTCATTTGTTTTTCTCTCTTTATCTTCCCCTCCTTCTCTTTCTCTCTTTATGTCTTACTCTACCTCCACTCTATTATTCCGACACTGATCTCTCTATTTTGCTGTTTATGTGAATGCATGTTGTTCAGTTCTTAATCCCCTCTTTTTCTGTCGACTTTCTGTACTTTGTTACCTTGGTGACGCATAGTAACGTTTGCTAAATTGGTGATTTTTGTATTTTTTTATAGCATAGCTATGCCACAGAAAGTATGTTTTGCACCTATATTGACTACAGTTCGTTTCGCTTGAACTTCGTGTGTGTACGTTTTGCTGTTCTCAATATTCTTTTCTACTCTAGACACAAGGCCTGAAATTTTTTGGGAGGGGCCAGTCGATTAGATCGACCTCAGTACGCAACTGGTATTTAATTTATCAACTCCGAAATGATGAAAGGCAAAGTCGACCTCTGCGGAATTTGAATTCAGTACATAAAGACAGACGATATACCGCTAAGCATTTCGTCCGGTGTGCTAACGTTTCTGCCAGCTCACCAACTTTGCTGTTTTCAATATTATCAATTCTATGAGTGTGTCTGTAAGTGTGTGTGTGTTTCTGCGTTCGTTACGTCTATAGTAAACTATACTAAAGAATATTTTACGCTGTTTTAATGAGTCCACATCTACTGAAGTAGCCATCCTTATGGTTGGTGAACCCCATGAAAATCATGATATCCTCATTCGTGTCCGAGATAACAACCTGAAACTTATTTCATAAACTCATCCCTCTTATGATGCTATCCAGGATCTTCTTATTTTCTGGAATGGACAAGATGGGGATCATTTCAATGTCATACGGATTGAACCTGCGAGAGGAGAGCTAATTACAAACAAAAAGGTGTCGTCAAATGACTTCTAGACTTACCAACTGGTGTTAAGACCAGAACAATCATTTACATATTTTCTACGTTATCTCAACAACCAGCTATAGTTATTTGAAATACACTTCTCTACAACGACCAGGTTTCATTACAAAGTGAAAATAGTTTCACACTTTCAATTTGAACCAAAATTACAGTGTTGGATTATAAGAGTGACGGTGTGTGAATAATGAAAGTAATGTTTCTCCGAATTACTCACATATGTATAATAATATTTTCCCTCTCCACACCAAATTCATTTTTTCCTTTCTTCAAATTTATTTTCTTGGCAATCCATAGAAAAAAAACAGAGTACGAATCTTTAAGAATTTTACCCATCACCTCTCTACTTTCAAAAAGTTACACACTCTCAATGTTTTACTTTTAGCTTTTTGGAAAGCGGGAAAGTTTTTTCGGGAATAATGTTGTTTACCTGTTGTTTTTAGCATGTCGGGTTTTCTGGTTGTGGTCTGGTATTTTTTGTAGGAAACATCAGGCAAAAGTGAAAGATTGGAAGGTTTTAGCTTTTGAAAGCGGGCAGGTGATGGGTGGGCGAGGTGGTCGAATGAGCATTGAGTGCTTCTTTAAGAAAGATTAAACTATAAAAAAATGTGTTTCCCATATTCGTAAACTCTGTATTTTTCTACGTAGATAACAAAAAATCAAAAAAAAAAAAATCGAAAAACTACAAATTAAGAAATTGCGGTGGGGATGGGGGAGATGGTAAGCATATTAAAAAATTTATAAATCAAATAGAAAAATCATGTAATAAATAATTAGAATAAAAATGATTTAAAAAATTCTTCTGTCTCGAGTTGCCATTCTCACAAGAGGATAGGGTTATAATGCTCTGAGGAGTGATTCGGCACCGTTCACTTCTGGAATAGCAAGCAGGTGTTCTCTTCTGTCATGTACAGCGGAGTTGTTGGGGACAGTAATCTCTGACTCGCTTTGCAACCATGGTGTTCGGGTTGGATCCCACAGCGTAGCGTCTTGGACAATGTTCTCTATCATTTTCTTTTTCTCTTCCTCTCTCTTTTCAGTTCTTTTTTCTCTTCCTCAGTCTTTTCGATTCCTTAGAGAAGGAAGTTCTCAAGCGACGCAGCCGCAACAATAGCGGCTGGCCTTTCTGCTCTTCCACACTACTTTCATGTTTTTTTATATTTATTTTGCAATAGGGAATAATTTTAGAATGGCCTTGTGATTTTCGGGGTTCATAAGGTCCATACTGAGCCTGACCGACCACATATTCTTATCCGTCATCTCCATACTTACAAATCGGCCTCTTTGCCAATACCGTGCTCTTACATGTTACTCATGATATTGCGATGGCCCTTGTGCTGCGGTACAAATTACAGACGAATGTGTATCGTACTATCTCCGCTGATTGCATCACCTTCATCTATGTCTTGAAGACATAGCAGATACTCTCATACATTTTTCCATAGTTGATGGTATCTACATGCTTCCAAACATCAGCCGGTAGCTCTTTCAAATCACCCCTCCTTCGTTTTCGAAGAAGATGTAGGGTACTTTTCTCTTCTTCCCTTCCTCCTATTAGCTTCAAATAAGAAAATATTTATTTTGGTTACATATTTGAGTCGCATCATCCATTTCTCTGCTACTTGAGTTATATTCAAATATATTTAGCGCATTTCCTAGAAGTTTTTTTAAAATCAGTTTGAAGACAAAGAACAATAGTAATTACCAGTTATTATTTCTTACAATACTGCCGAATGCTACCTCACGTTCTCACTAACCATAGTTTCCACTCGAATCGAGATCGAGAGAGGAATCGAATGAAATAAAAGGAAAATTATCTTGGGTCTGGGGATCTCTTTGTGGAGGTGGAAATATTTCCAAAATAACTCAATTGTTTTGTAAAAACTCAGTTGTCTTTCACATTTGATTGAATAGTATAGGCTTGAGAATATGACCTTCATGTGGGTCAGTAGACTTTTTTGAATCATTATAGCTCTATCTTCTTGCGAGAATGACAACCTTATGGAGATCGGAGAAGAATTTTAAAAATCATATTTCGTTTTAATTATTGTTTTACATAATCATGTATCCGTGTAAAGTAATTTTTAATACGTTCAAGTACATTCGGATTTCTGAGGTCCTTTCACTGCGGTAACATAACGAGAAGGATAGTAAATATGACTCAACGTAAAAATATTATATTCGACGTTGCTTGATGTGAATTTATGTAATTCTAGCTTGACCAAGCTTTACGCACATCAGCAAACTTAGCATATACTGTTCTAATATAAGAACGAATTTGTTTGATATCAGGATGTGTACACTGGTACCCAGCCTTATATTCCTGCACCGACACCGGCTCTTACAAAGGTTGCAACGAACAAGGAGTCACTATTGTTACCAATGTCTCAGATCAACACCCTTGTATTTTTCTGCCCACAAAACAGGGACTCACTCGCACAAGGAGGTGTATGCTTCGATACCTCTCCATGTTTTAGGGTTATCTTTTGGAACTGAAGTCAACACAAACGTTTGGTGTTTTCTTTATCAACATTTCAGTGTTAATTCCTCGTCGACATATGTTGTTCTGTTAGTGAACATTTCAATGCAAATACCTAAATGACACATGGCGTTCCCTCTATTATAATTTCAATGCAAATACCTAGATGATACATGCGTTCTTTCTGTCAACAACATTTCAACAGACATACCTAGATGACATATAGTGTTCTCTCTGTTTGGCATTCTCTTTTCTTTTCTCTTCTTCTCCTCAATGAAGCATACTTCATCAACTTAGCTGTCGATTATAAACACAAGTTTCTTGCTTAACTGTAGCATTAACATACGTTTGCATTTTTTGGAGAAAAAAAAAACGAACACACACATCCCTGTATGTATCTATGTACGTATATATCTATGTATGTATACCTATCTACATATTTTTGTGTGCGTGTGTTCTATGTGTAAATATGTATAAGTTGGGTGGTTTGCACTTTTAGTCCTGTATTCTCAAGTTTTCTTCTTTTTACTCCTTCCTCCTCTCGGTTGCCGTCACCAATTATCGTCGGTTTTTCACAATGTCAGCCCACCATCAACAGATTTGATAACCATTTAAAGGAGACAAATGTTTAGAAACATCAACTGTAACATTAACAACCATCACAAATCACACTTGTTATTGCCCTCGCTAATGATTCTATGACTATTCTCCAGTGTGATAAGACGTGCGGTCAGTAAATATGTCCGTTACCAACAACATCAACGCTACCGCGAACATTAAGGTCACCCCAACACCAGCTATACTAACACCGCTAGCACAACCGCTAACTCTACCAATAGCAACACTACCAATAGCAACACTACCAGTAGCAACACTACCAATACCACTTTAACTAGCATTAACACTAACACCAACATCACCACTATCATGGCCATAGACACTATCGTTAACGCCATCACTAATTCAGTTGTTAGCGCAGCACTAATACCACTAGCATACATGTTACCACTAACAGCCATTTTGGCAACAACGACAATAATAATGTTAGCAATAATAGCTGTGTTAGCATTAACGACAGCTTTATTAGCTAGAACAGAAGCCGTCTCAGTGACAACACCTGCGTTAGCAAAATAATAATAAAAGAAAGAACTGGTAGAAACTACAGCAATCGCACTGATGTTAGCAAGGACAACAGCAATATTCACAACAACAGCAATATTCACGACAACAGCAACAGCAACAATAGCAGCAGTAACATGTTAGGAACAGCAACAAGTGTGAGAAACAAGAATCCTGTTAGCAGTAACAACTGCGGTGTTAGTTGCAATAACACCCATGTTTGCAACAACAGGATTAGAAACTACACCAGCCATGTCGCAACAACAATCATGTTAACGTGGCTAACAAAAAAACCTCATACATGTACAACTATAGAAGTGGAAATATAGACAGAAATGTTGGTGTTACTGCTTCCGCCCTACTGTATCATAGTTTGTTTGACGATAAAGGCAGCGAATTGGGAGCGATGTTAGGCTATTAGATAGAAAGCTTCGCGGTATCTGTTCCGACTTTGCATTCCGAGTTCAAATTTTGCTGAGGTCAGCTTTACTTGTCTTTTAGAGTCGATAAAAACGTATCAATCCAGAGCAGTGGACTAGAGTAACTGGTAGAGTCGGGTAAAATGCCGTGTGATATTTGTCCTGGCTTTTCGCATCCTGACAGCAGTGACTGTGATGACACTGCTGCCAAACTGTATCGACCCTTCTTCCCCTTGAATAAATATCAGGAGTGTAGAGAGGAAGGTCTAGTCTTGCTCAAAACATTTTCCTTACGCTTGCGCTACATGGACAGTATTGACAGACGATAGCACACTTTCTATTCTTAATCTGTCCCCCTCGAAATGTATCAGATCAGCATAACTCGATACAGCAAGAGCCAACAGGGACCACTACTGGTCACTCGATTTGCAAGAAATAGCAAACCAATCTTTCTCGAATTGCGCCTTGCCTTCATAGAAAAGACACATTGGGTAATTTTTGACTGCGAGTGCAGTGACGAGACATGCACGATTGAAATCCTTTTGATCACACATCTCTTTAATCATGGCTTACATCTTGATGAACAGCGAACAGCAGCAGCAACAAAAAGAACAAGAACGACAACAAAAATAACAGTAAATTCTGCTACAACTCTACATAATTTTACAATACAAATTTGCTTTAATTTACACTACAATGTTCTACTCTATGCATAACTTTGTTCAACACTCCTGTTCTCTACTCTGGTTTATATAACGGCCTGTCCTGTTTTACATTATTTTCATTCAGACTATTCTTCTATATTTTACTCCGCACTATTCGCATCTTCTCCCCGCATCTCTCCGCTTTTCTCTACTCTACATACTCCTCTCAACTTTCTGTTTCTCAACTCCACTTTCCTTTCGTCTTCTCTTTTCTTCACCGCACTCTTCTTCTCACGTCCATATTTCTTCTCTGTACTACTCCCTCCAGCTGTCATCTCTTCTCTCCTCTCCTCGATATCTCTCTTTTCTCCTCTACACTAGTATCCCCTCCTCTATGCTACCCTTTGCTCTACACCTATCTTATCTCTTCTACACCGCTACTCTTCCCTTTACAACATACTCTCATTTCCCCTATGTCGCTCTTTTTTGCTCTACACCACTCTCATCTACTCTCCCCTACGCTACTCCCGTCTGCTTTCCTCCCCAACATTATTTTCTGCTCTCCTTTCTTCTTTGTTCCCTTCTCCCTTGCTCTCTTCTCTACATTGCTCTCCTCTTTACCGCTTTCCTTTCTTCAGTTCACCTCTCCTCATCTTCCCCTTACTCTCCCTTACTCTTCTCTCTATCACTCCTCTTCCCACTGCTCTCCTCTCCACCTCTCTCATCTGCTCGTCTATCATCCACATTACTCTCTGCTACACCTTTCTCTATGGCTATCCTATCCTCTCCATCGACCACTCCCACACCACTCTCCTCCGCTTCACGCAGCTTCAATTCGTTCTTATCTACACACCTCCTCTCTCTCCCCTATCCCTCCTATTACTCTCAGAGTTTCTCTTTCTCCTCACTTCTCTTTCCTCCCTCATTTTACCAATCAACCAGATAGAAGAACAAATATGAAAACAAGAAAGAAAAAAAACAAACGAAAAAACTCCCAACAAAACAAAACAAAAAAGAGCAACAAAACACACACATGCACATATATACATACATACATTCCGACACTGAAATAAAAACATACATACACACACATTTATGCATACACACAATCACAAACACAATTTTATACATAAGCATTTATACATACATATATACCTACATATATATAAATTTACATATTCATACTGACGAATAAATATACACATGCAATCAAGCAGACATTTACACACATATGTACACAAATATATGCACGTATTTACATATATACAAATATGGATACACGCACACACACACACACACACACACACATACACCCACACACACACACACACACATACACAGTCATTACATGTAACATGCACATGCGCTTTACATGTATATACAATCACTGATACATACATGCATATATGTATTCATATGTATTCATATAGACGCACAAAACATGTATACATGCGCACATTATATATATATGCATACATATATAGTCACTTATATACATATACATGTATGCAGATCTGAAAAATTACGTTCATATTTGCATACAGTTTGTAAACAAACAGAAAATATAATATACACAAATAAATATACACACATATACACGCACACCTCTACTTACACAGAAATATACACACATACAGAAACAATTTGAGATAAAGAAACGTACACACACAAACACGTTTCTTCAAACGCATATACGATAATTTCCACTTACACAGAGAAATACACACGTATATCAAATATACTAGTAGACTGAAATGAGTTAAATTGTATGCGACGACATCCATATATGTGCACATACATACAAACGTATAAATATGTATGCGTACACACACGCATGCAAGCATAGATACATGTATTCTTTCATACACACGCACATGCACGCATACACATACACATATACACCCACCCACACAAACGGAAATAAACATAAACGAGCATACAAACATGTATAGCCAAATATACGTATACATTCATACATATATATGGATACGTGAATGCATACATAGACATACATACATGCATAGACATACATACATACATACATACATACATACATACATACATACATACACACATACATGCATACATATCAAAGTACATACATATAAACATACAAGCATACAAAAGCATACCGACATACGTTCATAAATATATATGTGCACATACGTATATAGATGCATGCATATATTAATATACATGGATGTAAAAAAACACGTATATATAAATGCGTATACATACATATACATATAAACCCATATATGTACGCATGTACGGATGAAATTATTTATACATACATACATACATACACACACACACATACATACATACATACATACATACATATATATATATATATATATATATATATATATATGTATATATATATATATATATATATATATATATATATATATATATATATATATATATATATGTACATACCAAACATGCACCATATACGTATACACTTATTCGTTAATATGGTGCATACTGCAGCAGGTATACACATACGCAGACATACACATATATATATATATCTGTGTGTGTGTGTGTGTGTGTGTGTGTGTGTGTGTGTGTGTGTGTGTGTGTGTGTGAATACGCACATACAGGTTTATATATACATATACACACATCCATACATGCACATAAATAGCGATTGAAACAAACAAACAAATAATATCTAGAACCTTCCTCCGCCCCTAACCACCCCTCAAATCACCACTACCGCTACCACCAACACCAACACCAGCGCCGTCGCCACCACCACCACCACACCATCCAGCCCTCTCCGAAACCCGGTTTAGTCCATAACCATAGCATTTCAACTTCTCTCTTTATCCAGTCACTGATTACACAGGCTGTTTCAGACAAAAGCTGAAATCAAATAATTTGTGACTTATAGAAATCAAATACTGGCCGAGTATGACCCCAAAGACAGCAGCATCAAAGAAACCTATTTGGTCAAAGACCACAAACCATATTATTACGTAAGCTTGCGTCAATCCGAGTATAATTTCTCTTCGCCGACAATCTCTTGAGTATGTCAGTGTGCTCACAGTCGGCATTGGCAAGCAAGGCAATGTCGTTATTGGTTGAGCAGAAAATTATATTTATCAGAACAAAGTTTCGTAGTATGCAATGATAGTGTTGGCACACCCAACCCAATCTTTCTCTCTCTCTCTCTCGTTCTCTATTTCTCTTTCTTTTTTTATTATTTCTTTTCTATTTTGCTTCTTTATATTCAAAGAATAAAAGATTTATTTGGTGTGAATTCCATCCTTCATTTCTAATTCCCTTATTCTTTGTATGTAATGTTATTTTTATTATTTGTCATATTGTTTTTCTACTTTTGTCTCATTTTCTTTTCTTTTCTTTTCAGATATATTCTACTGTCTCTTTCTACCTTCTTTCTACCTTGTCTATATTACTACTTCATAACCCTTTCTCCTCTTCTCCCATTCTTTCTCTTTATTTCTCTTTTTCTATTTACTTTCACTTTCCACCTTCTATCACCTTTTCTATATCCCCACCTCTCCCTATCTCTTTCCCCCTTTCTCCTCTCTCTCTTTGTCTTTTCTCTCGCTTTTCCTCTCCACTTTCTCTGTCTCCAATCCAGTTTATCTTTCGAATTTTTCTGTCAAACCTCATATTTTTCTATCCCATAATTTCTATATTTTCCACTATTTCTGCAATTCTCCAGCTTACTAAACTTCTTCTTTGTCTTTCTATTCTATTTTCTCCCCTTCATGCACAACTGTTCCTATTTTTCCATCTCTTATCAACCCCTTTGATGTTTAAATTCTCTCTGTTCTCCCTTCCTCTTTTCTCTCTACATCTATACTCCACCCCCTACAACCTATTCCCTGCCACACACTTACCTCTAAACTTATCCCTCTTTTTTTTTATTCTTATTCTTTATGGCAAATATTCTCAGAATGATCTCCTTTCCACTTAATCACCAGACTTCTCTCTCTCTCTCCCACACTCTCTCTTTCTCCCTCTCACTCATACACCCATTCTGTCTTACAAATTCTCTCTGCCATGCATATTCTCTCTTTCTTACACACACACACACACACACACACACACACACACGCACACACACACACATTCTCTCTCTCACACTCCCTCTCTTATAAGCACATCCTATCATGTATACACACACATACACGCAGACATATTCACTCCCACATACACTCTGGCTCTCTTTCATATACTAACATACTTGCTCCCTCACATGCACACACATACGCACACATGCACACACATACACACACATACACTCACTTTCTTCCAGGCGCTCGCTTTTACATATTCACACGTACACACGCACATACGTCACTTTCACATATATTCTCTCTCTCTCTCACACATACACAAACACTCATACACTCTTTCTCTTTTACACGCATGCACATACACACTCACACTCAAACACACTTTCTCTCTCTCTCACACACATTTTCTTAGTCTCTCACTTCACACTCTATACCCACTCTCACTATCCTCTCTCTCCCCCTCTCTCCTTCTCTCTCCTCCTCTCCCTCCTTCTTCTCTCTCTCTCTCGAATTTACCCAACACTCCTGCAAATGTATTCAATCGATTAAACAGTTTCTTAAGTTCTCTCTCTCTCACTCACTCACTCAATCACTCACTCAATCTCTCTCTCTCTCTCTCTCTCTCTCTCTCTCTCTCTCTCTCTTCCCCACTTTTTCCTATGTTCCCATCCACCACCCGTCCACCACCATCAACACCCGCCTTTCTACTCATTTCGCGCCTTCACACGCAAGCTACGTTTTAGCCTCTTCTAAAGAAGTCTTTTGTTTCTTCTTTCAACCGCTAAACTATCACTCACTCATAACCACTACCCCCACCACCACAACCACCACAACCACCACAACCACCATCACCAGCACTAGCACCAGCACCACTGGCACCACAACAATAACACAAACATAACCACCATGAACATCACCACCGCCACAGTAACCACTATCAACACCACAACCACCATTGCCACAACAACCAACACCTTTACAACCATTACCACCACCACCACCACCATCACCACCACCACAATCTACCGGTACCCAAACTTTCACCATCAGCCACCACTGTTTCCGCCATCACTACCATCAAAGTCAATGACCACCTCCACATAGAGACCACCCCTTTCACATCATCTTCGAAACCACCATCCACCGCAATCACAAATGCAATTGTACCAACAAAAACATCACCACTACCACTTCTATCGCGAACATCAACAACGACCGCAGCTATTACTATTACCACAACTGCTACCAATACCATTCCAAGCACTACCTCAGCTACCACTGTTGCTATTACTGGTACTATCGTTACAAGCATCATTATCCTCTTTGCTACAATCAGCAGCACCAGCAGCACTATTATTATCACCACCACTACCACCACCACACCACCACCAACAACAACAACACCACCACCACAACCATCATCATCATTACCACCACTGACACCAATACCAACACCTAAAACTACTACCAAAACTATCAGAGTCAGCATCACTAAAGCACCATCACCACTATGATCACCATTTCCACAATGACCACTACCACCACCACCACCACCACCACCACCACCACCACCACCACCACCACCAACCACAAAAATCCCCACCGATGCCAACAGCAGCAGCACCGTCACCACCACTACTGCTACCACTACCACAACTCCGGCCACCACCATCACTACCATCAATACTAAAACCATGAATACTACCACCACCACCACCACCAACACAAACACCAACACCACCACCAATACCAACACCACCATCAACACCACCACCATCAACACCACCATTAACACCAGCACGACCAGCACTATCACCACAGCCACCACCACCACTACCACCACCACCACCACCACCACCACCACAATCACCACAACCACCACAACCACTATCCTCTCGTTTATTCCTCTTTTATACACCACCTACTATTTAATACAAATCACAATGGCAGGTCTCTCTGCCAGTTATTTCCACATTTAACTTTGTTTCAAATGTTTTTACGACCATCAATTACTATTGTTCCTTTATATATTACCATCTTCAACATCCTATGGCATCAAATCAAATAAAATAGAACTTCACTTGCCTTTATTTCCTTAAACTATTTCTTTCTTTTGCATTTTCTTTCCATCTATGTGCATGCGTGTATATGTATATATGGGTGTGTTCGTGGAGGGGGTTGTATATGTGTATAAATATATATACATGAATGAATATACATGAAGGAAATATATGTATATAAATCTCTCTCTCTCTCTCTCTCTCTCTCTCTCTCTCTCTCTCTATATATATATATATATATATATATATATATATATATATATATATATATATATATACATATACATATGAATAATTTATACATGCGTACTTATATATATATATATATATATATATATATATATATATATATATACATACATATATACATATTTATATATGAATGTGTGTGTATGTGTATGCATTCATGTATATATGTATTGAAATATATACTACCAGGGTGCCCATGAAAATCTGTGGTTCTTACGGCAATGTATGATGTTTCTGTTTCAAGCCTTGCGTCATTCATTTTCTTCTTGAGTTTCATTTTGTCTACTTTCAGTTATCATATTTTTTTAAGCTTCGCTCATTGCTTTTGGTCTTATTGTGTTTGTCATTGTTTTGGGGTAATTCTCTCCTTCACGTCATATCGAGCATTGACCTCTTCTTGTGATATTTTTTTCCCTTCAATTCGTATTCGAGCAGTTTTTCTGTATTGAGGATTTCTGCAACTGTTTGACTTCCAATTAGCGGTTGCATAGTAGAAAAAAGTCGCCTTTTTACTTTCTAATTCTAACACTCTCACTCTCTCACTCGCTTTCATTATTCTCACAGACTCGTTCACATACATCATTATTTATTTTCTTCCTGTGTGTTTATATGTGCAGCTCCCTCTCTTTTTTCTCTCATTCAAAACTTGCTTTCATCTCCTCACTTTATTTTCAACGTCTTTCCCTAGACACTTCGATACCAAGCACGAATCTCTTTCTCTCTCTCCCTCCTCTCTCTATGTCTATCATTATCTCTATCCCTCGCTTTTTCTTCTGTTATTTAATACATTATATCACTCATTACTTCTCTCTGTTGTTGAACTTTTTTCCCGTTTATCCTCTTTTACTTGCAATATCTCTTCTCCTCTCACGCTCGTTTCCATCTTTACTTGTATTTTGACTGCCTGCTCGCCTGACTGCCTGTTCAGCTTTCTGGCTGGATGCAGACTTATTTGTTTCTAACTTTCATTTCCCGCTCTGTCAATTTCCAATCTATCTATTTATCTATCTAATCCACCTCCTTATATAATACTTTCTTTGTTTCTCTTTTATCTCTCTCAGAACAACCTCTGCTTTCTCCTTAAACATTGTTCATTTTTATCACGGCAGCTCTCTAATTTGTAATCTGTATTGTTGAGTTCTAGCTTTCTTCTTTACATCTCTCCATCTTAAATGCGTTATCTCTTCCTCTCTCACATTTCTTCCCTTTCTCCCCATATTTCAGTGTCTACTTGCATGATTACCTCTCGCATAGGCATCCTTGCTTTTAACAATTGGTTGTATATCTTTATCTATATATCTAGATGTATGTATATATGTTTATGTACGTGTATATATATATATATATATATATATATATGTGTGTGTGTGTGTGTGTGTGTGTGTGTGTGTGATTGTATATATATATATATATATATATATATATATATTTATATATATATGTGTATATATATACATACATACACACACACATATATATATATATATATATATATATATATATATATATATATATATATGCAAGGGTGATTCAAAAGTCGCCATACGTAGGAAAAATTTATTTTTTTTAGAAGAAACAGTTAAATATAAAAATGTGTTTCTTATAAAAAAAAAAATTGTTCTTATGTATGGCGACTTTGGAATCACCCTCTGATGTGTATAGATATATGCATGTAATAATATAAATGATATATAAATATATGCATATATCCATACATATATGTACATACCTACATCTATATGTATACATACATGCATATATGGGTACAGGACATAAAAAAAAAACGTTAAGTACAATGAGAAATGAAAACATAGTGTGTGTGTGTGTGCGTGTGTGTGTGTGTGTGTGTGTGTATGTGCATGCATGTGTGTGTGTATACTTACAGTTCCACAGAACGGATGTAATTTACTATAGTCCGGGTTGATCAAAGCCTTGTCAGATGAAAAATGAAAGAAGCCATCAGTTTTTTAAAAAATCTCGTTAACCATACGTCCTCTTTTACCAAGGCCACCAGGCAGTTAAAGGGTACCTGCACTTTCTGACAAAAGAAAGGCAGCAGGACGATCTTCCCAATGGGCTCAGCTCATAGAAGGATACTGTTCGGCATGACTTCACATGTCATTTAAGCGTGGACACTGGACGAGTGCATGCAGTATGGTTTCGTCACTGCGTGCAACCCAGAGGACTAGCTGACACTGTCGTGTCTCTAGGATTTATCTCGTTTCAACAACTGCAATGTCCTCTGATAGTACTAGCAGGTCAGAGATTTCTAGAAATTGTTGTTAACCCTGGTTTGAAAGTCCTCCGGAAGACATCATTCAGATTATTTTCAGCAGCACCCAGAGAACATCGTCGATAACGTTATCGCTCTTACCTGTCACTTGTTGGCATTCCGTCGCTTACGACGTCGAGGGTTCCAGTTGATCCGATCAACGGAACAGCCTGCTCGTGAAATTAACGTGCAAGTGGCTGAGCACTCCACAGACACGTGTACCCTTAACGTAGTTCTCGGGGATATTCAGCGTGACACAGTGTGACGAAGCTGACCTTTTGAATTACAGGCACAAGAGAAACAAGAAGTAAGAGTGAAAGAAAGTTGTTGTGAACGAGTACAGCAGGGTTCGCCACCATCCCCTGCCGGAGCCTCGTGGAGCTTTAGGTGTTTTTGCTCAATAAACACTCACAACGCCCGGTCTGGGAATCGAAACCGCGATTCTATGACCGCGAGTCCTCTGCCCTAACCACTGGGCCATTGCGCCTCCTACCTGTCAGTAACCCTCTATAAAACGTCAACGCAAAACTCCCACCTACCACGTTGTCTCAATGGTAGAAGGCTGTTAGCGCTTAATAAAATTCTAGATGCTAAGCGCCTTGTCTCGGTCTTTGCTTGACTCAGGATTACTGGTCTCTGAAAGTGACGAGTTATAGAAAAAACAAATGTGACAAACGGAAACCAGACCCATTCACAATAAAAAAGAAAAACTACGGGAGAGGTCTCAGCTTCATCGCATACCTGCGTATCATGATCTATGCTGTTTAAGCCTTTCACATAGCAGGGTTTGACATAAATAGAGCACCTGACCAGTGGAACGCCGAGCTACAGATCCACAGGGCAACTGACCTGTGTTGGTTGATTTTGGTTTGTGTCACCGCCTCGTTGTCCTGTAGAGCAGGGTCGACCACGTCGGTGTTCTCAGCGTCCATTTCTTACTAAGTTGATGACGTTCGTATTGCCGATACAGATCTTGCAGGGTTCCTTCAATGTATCTTATTTCTGCAGGATGATAAAGATGGTGGTGGTGATGACGACGACGACGACAACGATGATGACAACGACGACGGCGTGGGTGATGATGAAGATTTCTTTGACCCAGGTGCATTTTATGTGGAGTAAGTACTTCACTACGATATTGAACAATTTGTGAAGGGAAAAAAAGAGGACGAAATATCTGAATACCTGGATGATGCAGTCCTTCTGATGCAGGAAGGCCTCCAACCAGGGACGATGAAGGAGCTCCACAGATGCAAGGTCACCCTGTCCCGTAAGAGCTCCAACCCTCACCCAGCCATTGTTCTCCAGTTTCCAGGTGCATGTTTAGAATAGCTCCATGCATCCTGACTTATTTTTGTCACAGCCATCCATCCATACTTTGACACAATTTGCCAGAAGAGAGCGTTACTTTCTCTACCATCATTTTCCTTTCCAAGTGTGACTTAAGGAAAGCATTATCCGTCTGAGGTCCTTGTTGTGACTTCACAGATGGCTAAAGACTCCGGTGCATTTTTACTTACACTGTGCTAAGAAGAAATACTAAAAATAATCCTTTCTACTATAGGCAGAAGGTCTTAAATTTTGGGTGAGGGTTCAGTCAATTAAATAGACCCCAGTACGCAACTGGTACTTAATTTATTGACCCCGAAATGATGAAAGGCAAAGTCGACCTCGGTGGAATTTCAACTCAGAACGTAAAGACAGACGAAATGCCGTTAAGCGTTTTGTCCGGCGTGCCTTGATAGTAATAATAATAATCCTTTCTACTGGAAGCACAATGCCTGAAATTTGGAGGAAAGGATTAAGTAAATTACATCGACCTCAGTGCGTAACTCCGAAAGGATGAATGGCAAAGTCGACTCCGCGAAATTTGAACTCAGAACGTAGCGACAGACGAAATGCCGTTAAGCATTTCACCCGGCGTGCTAACGATTCTGCCAGCTTGTTACCTTGATGATGATGATGATGATGATGATGATGATGATGATGATGATGATAATAATAAAAATAATAGTAATACTGATAATGATAGTAACGATGGTGATAATTATAATAATAATATTCATATAAAATTTAGAAAGAAAATAGCACAGGCCTCGATTTATCGTCGAAACCCAACAACGTGTGCTTCCTCACAACGAAAAGATATTAGAAAATGAAATTGAAGGATTAAAAGAAAGAATACATTATAAGACAAATAACGATCACAAAACACTTAACAACAATAACAGCTTTGGGAATATAATCACCGTAGATAGAACTAAGGTGCAGCATAAACGAAATAAACAGCAAAACATGATAACATAAACCGTCGACCAATAAACACCAAACTTGAAATGCAGAAACGAAAATATATATAAAAGGAAATATCTGAAAAATTGAAAGGGTGAATGTCAACGATAAAATAGCATCGACATTGGAAAACATAATCTTTGGTTATCACAGACTTAATTAAAACACGTTCAAACATCAACATTACTAAATTAAATGAAGTTAAATAAAATAGAAGGATACAGTTCAGCATGACTTCACATGTCCTTTATGCATGGACACTGGACGAGTGCATGCAGTATGGTTTCGTCACTGCGTGCAACCCAGAGGACTAGCTGACACTTTCATGCCCTCTGATAGTGCTAGCGAGTCAGAGAATTCTAGAAATTATTACTGACCCTGGTTTGAAAGTCCTCCGGAACACATCATTCAGATTATTTTCAGCAGCACACAGAGAACATCGTCGATAACCTTATCGCTCTTACCTGTCACTTCTTGTTGTTGGCACTCCGTCGCTTACGACGTCGAGGGTTCCAGTTGATCCGATCAACGGAACAGCCTGCTCGTGATATTAACGTGCAAGTGGCTGAGCACTCCACAGACACGTGTACCCTTATCGTAGTTCTCGGGGATATTCAGCGTGACACAGTGTGACAAGGCTGACTCTTTGAATTACAGGCACAACAGAAACAGGAAGTAAGAGTGAGAGAAAGTTGTGGTGAAAGAGTACAGCAGAGTTCGCCACCATCCCCTGCCGGAGCCTCGTGGAGCTTTTTAGGTGTTTTTGCTCAATAAACACTCACTAAGCCCGGTCTGGAAATCGAAACCGCTGCCCTAACCACTGGGCCATTGCGTCTCCACACAATAACAGTACAACACAACTAAAAAAGTAAAAAGTGACAAATACTGAACAAATGCAACATAACAAAAGAAAAAAAAAATGTACTTGAAATCAAATTACTACGAAAATAAAAAAACTCCTTACTGATCACAAAAAAACCCACCGATACGAAAAACGCCGATGGTTTTTTGGAAAATATAAACATAAAATATAAACATTCTTGAAAAATATAAAACATAGGCATACGCGTGGTAAGAATCCTGTCACACACACACATCAAGTATTCCGAATTGAAAGTGGAAATGGCAAGACTGTATGGAATGGGAGAGGCTAATGTAAAAGTGATACCAGTGGTGATCGGAGCGTTGGGCTTAATCCCATTGAAACTTCAAAACTTCTATGTATGTGCGTGCGTGTGTCCACTTCCGCTTGACAACTGGTGCTGGTGCGTTTACGAGTAAAAGATAAAAAGTAAACTGACAATACTCAGCAATATATTCGCTCTCCGGGTAAACACATGAAGTAATGATTATCTCTGTATTTTGAAATTTAAAAAATATTGTGATGTATTTTTGTTCAGAATTTAGCTGTTACCCGATTTCTGTTGTTGTTTTTCTATTTTCTTCACAGCTATCTGTCTTAGTAGCCTTTGTCTTGTTGACTTCTTTAGAGACAGAAAATAATTTCTAATTTTTTTGTTGATGCTTTTCAGCTTTTTCTATTAGCTTTTCATGATTTCGTACTCTATGTTTTTGAAGATCCGCAAAGGATATTTCGTAAAAGATTTCTAGTTTTATAAGACACCTGCCAACCATCCATTCTGTTTAGTATATCGGCCAAAGACGTCAACTCCTTATATAAAACGGAGTGAGATAGGTAGTACCCCTGGAATATTCCTCTTCTAATGAGGATGGGTTTAGTCTTAACAATTTCCCTTTTTTCTTTGTAAATGCAAAACTCTTTGTCATTTTATTCAAGATATATTTAGTATATTTTCTTATTATTGGGAATATCTTGTTCAAGACAAGTGTTTCCAGGATCCAATGTGAGGTATATAATCAAACGCTTTCCGGTGCCATGCCATTCTCAGACCCTTCTTTTTCTTTCGCCACTTTTCAGTTATAGCTTTGTTGATCAGCAATTCATCTTTACAACCAATTGAACATTTGCAGCATCCCTTCTGCTCTTTCAGAAATTGGTTGTTTTCTTTACGATGTGTCCACTCTTTGCGATATTATTGCATTTAAGCCTTTGTAGTTTGTATAGAGATATGCTGTGTTTCCACCAACGTTTTCCGTCATCGTTTTCTGTCTATGCCGAGCGCCTTTCCAAGATTGTTTTACTTGTCTTGCTGGTGGTGCTGCATTGAAATCTTATCAAAGCTCTTAGTGGAGTCGTTTCGGATTGGAGCTGAAATATTTTACCTTTTATATCTTATTTGTTTCAGTCATTAGACTGCAGCCATGCTGGAAATTTTAGTCGAATGAATTGACTCCATTACCTTTATTTAAAGTCTTGTACTTATTCTATCAGTGTCTTTTGCCGAACCACTAGGTTATGGCAACGTAAACACACTAAGCAGTACTGGAGGACATACCCAGGCACAAAGGCAGACGCACACACACGCGCACACACACACACACACACACACACACACACACACACACACACACACACACACACACACGACTGGTTTCTTGCAGTTTCCGTCTATCAAATCCATCACAAGACTTTGGTCAGCTCGAGGCCATTGTAGAAGACACTTGCTGAAGATGCTACACAGTGGGACTTTACCCAGAACTTGGCTGGGAAGCAACTTCTTTTTATTTTTATCTGCAGTGTAAATACATCTCTGAACATTATTTGAAGTTTATCCTTATCTGCAGAGTAAATACATCATTAAATCTTTTTATTCGCTAAGTAAATACGAAGCACTTTATTAACAATAAAAAAAAAAAATGAAATAAAGAAAAGAATTTCATACATGTTTATATAATAAGACACTGGAAATTTCGACTTAATCTAATAAGAAAGCGTAAGTTCCGATCGAATTTAATATAACTGTGGAACCGGACTAAACTTAATAATAGTTTCAAATTTTTGTACAAGGCCAGTAATTTCAAGGGAGGGGTAGGTCGAAAGGATGAAAGGTAAAGTAGACCACCGCGGAATTTGAAATCAGAACGGAAAGACGGATGAAATGCCGCTAAGCATTTTGCCCAGCGTGCTAACGATTCTGCCAGCCCGCCGTCTTAAGGTAATAATGATTGTGTGGATTTGCACTGAAAGTAATTCAACTGTGATGACCTGGACTAAACGGTTTTTTCAGTATTTAACTTCATCTCTCCCCATTACATGCTCAATCCCAGCCGGGTTTGTCATTTCCGGGTGGGTAATTGAAGCACCACTTCTGTAAATGGACCGGTTCGATCGTATTGGGTTCTCTATTACAAATATATATCAATTTGTGGGACTATGTAATTAATATATAGAAATTAATTAGTTTACAAACAAATTATCTTATAATTAATTCATAGACTATATGACCGATAAATCCGGATTAGAATGCTCTAATCTGGAAAGTATAAAAAAAGATTAAACTTGTATAGTGTTTCATTTGTAAATCTAGAAATTAGAAAATGATGAAAAACATATTTAAAACAAACTTGTAAAAAAAGAACTATACATATATATACAGCAAAAAATAATAAAAGAAAGACTTGAAAATCAAATATACTTGCAGGCAACGTTAACATCATCATCATCATTTATCATCATCATCATCATCATCATCATCATTATCATCATTGCCAACATCGTCACCGTCATCATCATTCTCATTACTACTATCATTCCTTTGACACCACTACCATCATCACCACCACCACCACCACTACCACCGCCGCCGTCGTTGCCGCCGCCGCCGCCGCCGCCACCACCACCACCTTCCCTCCCTCCCTCCCTCCCTCCTTCCTCCTCCTCCTCCTCCTCCTCCACTTCATCATCATAAGCCTCCTCCTCCTCCTCCTCCTCATCATCATCATCATCATCAATCCCCCCTCTTCCTTTCCTCTGTTCTCCACCTTTACACCTCTTATTTTCCCCTTCTCAACTCATCCTGCACTTCCCTTGTTTTCAACAGTTACTCTCCTACTCCGTCGGATATGTTTCCTATTCCCACATCGTCTTCTTCCTCCTCCTCCTCCTCCTCCTCCTCCTCCTCCTCCTCCTCCTCCTCCTCCTCCTCCTCCTCATCATCATCATCATCATCATCATCATCATCATCATCATCATCATCATCATCATCATCATCGTCATCATCATCGTCGTCATCATCGTCGTCGTCATCATCATCGTCGTCATCATCATCATCATCTTCATCAACTTCAGTGTCGTCGTCATCATGATCACCACCACCACCACCACCACCACTACCATCATCATCATCAACATCAGTGTCATCATCATCACCACCACCACCACCACCACCACCGCCACCACCACCACCACCATCATCATCATCATCACCATCATCATCATCATCATCAACATCAGTGTCACCGCCACCACCACCACCACCACCACCACCACCACCACCACCACCACCACCACCACCATCATCATCATTATCATCATCATCATCATCATCATCACCATCATTTTCCTCCTCCTCGAAATCATAATCCTCATCATAGTCAAGCAACAATAACAAACAGCAATAATAACTGCAACAACACCAACAACAACAACAACAACAACAACAACAACCGCCAAAACATTCGGATCAACAAACCCATAAAATAACAACAACAACAACAACATTAATAACAACAACGATAACAAGAACAACAACAGCAGTGAGAAAGACTTGTTGTAAAGAGAAAGCAAAAGGAAGAGATGTTAATGGGAGGATAAAAGGAAGGAAGGAAGGAAGGAAGGAAGGGAGGGAGGGAGGGAGGGAGGAAGGAAGGAATGGGTTGTGATGAATTAACTGGGTGTGTAAGGGGTAAAAAAGGAGATAAGAAAGTCGAGAGAATGAGTGAGAAGTAGAGAAGCGAGCGAAATTGAAAGTAGAGAGATCAAAGGGGGAGAGAAAGAAGGAAGAGAGAAGTATATTGGATAAGGGAGGGAAATAAGCAGAACGAGAGAGAGGGGGGAGGAGAGAATAAGACTGAGAGAGAGAGAGGGGTAGAGGGAGAGAGAGGGGTAGAGGGGGAGAGAGGGGTAGAGGGAGAGAGAGGGGTAGAGGGAGAGAGAGGGGTAGAGGGAGAGAGAGGGGTAGAGGGAGAGAGAGGGGTAGAGGGAGAGAGAGGTTGAAATAGAGAGAGATTATGAAGGAAAACGACTATGGTCACAGGGGAAGAAGGAAGAAAGTAGGGAAACAAAAAATAAGACAATCACACGCACGCTGGGAGAGAGAGAGGGAGAGAGAGAGAGAGAGAGAGAGAGAGAGAGAGAGAGAGAGAGAAGGAGAGAGAGAGAGACAGAGAAGGAAAAAGAGAATATTAAAGGAAAGAGATTGAGACAGTAAAAGGAGATTGAGAGAGAGACAGAGAGAGAGAGAGGGAGGGAGAGAGAGAATGAAAAAGAGAAGATGAAGAGAAAGAGTTTGTGAGATAGAGAAAGATTGTGCATGTGTGTGTATGCGTGTGAGAGAGAGAGAGAGAGATAGACAGAGAGAAAGATAGTCTGAGACAGAGAAGGAAAGAGACGAGAGAATGAAAGAGAGTGAGAGAGAGAGAGACTGCAAGAGTGAAGAGATTGAGATAGGAAAAAAAGATTGCATGTGTATGACAGAGAGTAAGAGAGAGATTGCGAGAGAGGAGGAGAGATTATGAGAGAGATGGAGAGATGGAGACAGAGAGGGAAAAATTGTGTGAGAGTGGTAGAAATTTCGAGAGAGAGAAAGCGAGGGAGAGAGAGTGTGTGAGAAAAATAAAGACAGAAAGAAAGAAAGAAGAAAAGAAAGGAGTGAGGCACTGAGAGAGATCAAAGAAAGAACAAGAAACTGTAAAAGTATGGATGAAAAAGAGAGACCAAGAGATAAAATAGATAGATAGAAAGATAGATAGATAAATAGATAGATAGATAGATAGATAGATAGAGAGAGAGAGAGAGAGAGAGAGGATTAGAAAGAGAGGATAAGATGGCAATAGAATAAAAGGAGAGGATGAGAAAGTGAGAGAGAGATAGAGGGGAGAGAGAGTGGAGAGAAAAAGGGGGAGGGAGAGAGAGGAAAATGGCAGAAAGTGAGTAAAAGAAAGAAAATATACTGATAAACGCACCCCCCCCCATATATATATATATATATATATATATATATATATATATATATATATATATATATATATATATATGTATATATGTATATATATATATATATATATATATATATATATATATACATATATATATATATATACATATATATATATATATATACATATATGCGTATGTGTACATGTGTGAGTTTGTGTGTGCGAGTGAGTGTATGTATGTATATGCATATCTATCCGTCTGTCTCTCTTCCTCTCTCTCTCTCTCTCTCTCTCTCTCTCTCTCTCTCTGTATATATATATATATATATATATATATATATACAGAGAGAGAGAGAGAGAGAGAGAGAGAGAGAGAGAGAGGAAGAGAGACAGACGGATAGATATGCATATACATACATACACTCACTCGCACACACAAACTCACACATGTACACATACGCATATATGTATAAACAGAGGGCTTGGAAAAGTAATATCCTAGAATGTCGGCATAAAGACAAACAGAAAAATCAAATGTAATACATTCAAACGCCGATGCATATAAACATAGGCAAAAACACACACACATATAGAGGCATACGTTCTCACACATACATACATGCATGCACAGATATACAAAAGCGTAGCCATACAAACATACATATGCATCATGCCTTTCATATAATAATCACATTTATAGTTAACTTTCACTTTCACTTTCCAGTCAATTTCCAACCAATCAACACGAAGTTGACGTATTTTACCAATATAGTATGTAATTAGAGTAACTTTCTACGGAATCTTACCTCTTACTATTCCCCACTCTTTCCTTCCATCTAAACCACTATCGCCATCATATAGATCGTCACCTGTTGATATAATCATTAGAATACAACGTTGCTGTTTCGACATCTACTCAAGCTTTAATGTTTGTCTTCATTTCTTCTGTTGCTGTTTTTATGTAGTTTCTGTTGTTTTCTTTTGCTGTCTTTGTGGCTTTTATTGTGACAGTATTTGTAATTTGTTTAGTTTTATTAAACTATTTCATTTGACTTCTCTCTCTCTCTTTTTCTCCCTCCCTCTTCTTTTAAAAACTTTTATTACCCTCTTTATATTCTCTGCTTATTTTCATTATTGTCTCCCTCTCCCACCCTTTCCCTGTATCCCTCTTAAATTATGCTCCCCGCTCCATCCTTCTCCCTCTATCTCTCTCTGTCCTTAAGACATCCCTGCTCTCAAAGACCAAATTCTCCCCCTCTCCTTCAAGCAGTTTTTATTACTTCTCCCTCAACAATAGCAACAACAGTAAAAATAACAAAATCAACAACAACAAAATTCTCCAGAATTCAATCAAAGTGGAGTAAAGAGATTAAGCCTCTCTTTTATTGTTCTTATGTATATATATATATATATATATATATATATATATATATATATATATATATATATATATATATATATATATATATATGTGTGTGTGTGTATATATATATGTTAAAGTTTTTGTTTAAAAAAGAAATTATTCGGAAATAATTGTAAGAATTAAAGAATATAACAAAATAAATGCATTCGTCTCCTCCTAGCCAATAAAAAAATATATAACATAAAACACGGAAGAAGTAAAACAAAAAATCTAAATTTTATTCATTGTCTGTGTTTTTTCAATGAGTCGTCTGAAATATCTTTAGTAACACTGATTGAGCAGAATCAGTTTCTGATATATCATCTGCTATAGCAGACGATAACAATGGTCTGATGGTATTGAATGAAAGACAGTCAGAAAGAGAGAAGGAAATAAGGATGAAACAAAAAGAAGAATGAAATGATAAAAAAAAAAAGAAAAGAAAGAATGGATGAGAGAAAGAAGGCAGGATAAAATGAAAAGATAAATGTACGAAAGAGAACTGAAAAGGAATGAAAGGAATAAGGAAGGAAAGAAGTTATGATAAAAATAATGAATGAAATAATTTATGCCAGAGAGGAAGTACGAATGAACTGATGAAAGAATGAGAAGAATAATGAACGACAGAATGGAATAATGAAAGAAAGAATGAGAAAGAGGTGGATGAATGAAAGGAAGGCTGTAGAATAAAAGATAAATGCGTGAAAGACGCAGAATAAAGCAAGAAAGAATGAAAGAATGAAAGAAAGAACGAATGAAAAAATGAAAGAAGGAAAGAAACTAATATCAGAGAAAAGGTAAAAGATAAAGAATACAACAAGGAAGATAAAGCAGAACAAAGAACGAATGCACGAAAGTGAAGGAAAAGTAAGGAGGGAAAAAAAGTGGGGAAAGGGAAGAAGAAGAGAAGGAAAAAGGAAGAAATGAACGAAAGAAGTGAAAGAAAGATGAAGAAGAGACAAATGCTATCGAGAGATTGAACAAGCATTGTATGGAAAAAGCGTTAATAACAACACCTGCTAGTCTAGGAAGACGAGAAACAGATATAGTTATTATCTGTTCCAGGTGAACAAAGGTTCAACAACATTAACGAACAAGTTTACCAGGTTTTCTTCCATTGTGCTCTGTGTATGCATTTAGCTGTTGTTTACGATTCTCGTTGTTGTTATTGTAGTTGATGGTATTGTCGTGTTGCTGGTGGCGGGGGTGCTGAGCCCCCCCCCCCCGCCAGTAACAGCCCAATGTGGGTTTGCTTTTGTTTTAGCAAGGTACAAGCAACGAAATCCTATTAAATAGTTTTATGATGAAAGGAGTACGTAATAATAATAATGATAATGATGTCGATTATAATGATGATGAAGATCGTAGTGATGAAAATGGTGATAACGATATTTTTTGCTATCGTTAAATATAATACATGTATTTAAAATACGCTTTGTATTTGAACGCATATATGAAAGTATATGTGCGTTTCCATACACGTATGTGAACACACACACACACACACAGGCACACACAGACACACAGACACGCAGGCAGACACAGACACAGACACACAGAAACCCTATATGCGATACAAACACACATATTCCTACTGACATACAAACATTCACATATCAACAGCTGTTTCACTCTTTCGTTCACTATATATATATATATATATATATAAATACATATATATATATATATGTATGTATGTATGTATGCATGTATGTATGTATATATATGTATGTATGCATGTATATATATATGTATGTATGTGTGTTTATGTGAGTGTGTAAGTGTGTGCACACACACTCACGCGATTTTACATATATGTATGTATGTAATTATTTATGCATGTGCGTGTTTGTGTGAAATGTGATATGTACATCTATACATAATATTACATCATGCATCTATCTATCTATACATGTATATATATGTGGGTGTGTATGCGTGTGTGTGAGTGTGTGCGCGCGCGTATGTGTGTGTGCGCGCGCGTTTGTGTGTGTGCGCGCGCACGGATGTTATGTGATCAATCATCAAATATTAATTAGCGACGTCCATTGAATGTAAAATCTGCGAATGAGAAAAGGAAGGAATTAAATATTGTGTAAGGCAGATGTCTAATTAACAATTCTTCATTAAGGGGCTTTTGTATGTGTATATCACATGCGTGCATTGTAAATTATAAGTGTGTATGATATGTGCATGTGTATATTAGGTGTAGCGTATGTGTAAATTATGTGTTCTTATTGTACGCGTGTATTTGTGTTAATATGAAGCTAAATTCAATATAGAATTATTGAAATTAGTTAATTAGTCATCTTTTTGTCTTTAGCTTGTCCAGGCATATGGTTGCACCAAGTAAAGACACGATAGCTTCTTCTTCAGTGATTTGGTATTGTTTAGGACATAGAGCTTTGATGAAAATGCTACAAATCTCCTCCTGTTCCAGCTAGTTTTATCTTGAAATGGTAATTGGTAACTTTTTCAATGAGGAGAATATGTGCGAAATTAACAATAATAAAAGAAATGAAGGCTGGTGGCGAGGGTGATGATAGAAGTGGTGGTTGTGGTAGGGATGGTGGCTGTGGTGGTGTTGGTAGTTGTGGTGGTGTTCGTGGTTGTGGCCGTAGTAGTGGTGGTTGTGGTAATGGTGGTGGTGGCTGTGGTAATGGTGGTGGTGGTAAATACAAATGGTATTTAGCTGGAGAGTGAGGTACATTGATAGTGAATGAGTTACATAGATAGATAGAAAGATAGTAAATTAATTATTTGGATAGATAAATTGTTAAACAGATAGAGAATGAGAGATTTTGGAAAAAATATGTACATAAATAGATAGATATGTGGAAGGCAAGAAATAAATATAAATATGACAGATATATGGAATCTATCTATCTATCTATCTATCTATCTATCTATCTATCTATCTATCTATCTATCTATAAATATATATATATATATATATGAGCGTGTGTGTGTATGTGAGTAAGTGTGTGTATGTGAGTAAGTGCGTGTGTGTGAGTGTGTGTGTGTGTGTGAGTGTGTTTGTGTGTGTGCGTGTGTTTGTATGTGTGTGTATGTATGCGCAGAGAGGGACAGAGAGATATCGATAGTAGAAAATGGTCTTATGACTGATAGATAGGCAGATTGAGAAAAAGAAGGACAAAATAGAGGAGAAAGAGGAGAAGGAGAAGTAATTAATAAAATTAATTGTTAATTCATGGTAATTTGTGTGTAACAAACTAAGTGGTTGGTAATTTACTATCAATAATATTTATAAATTACTATTATGAAAACTTATTTGATTGTTGCCTGTCATCATCTTTCACATTGCTGTCGTTGCTACTGTTGTTGATAAATTCGCTGTTATGATGATGATATTGGTGATTACACTTGTTGTTGTTGTTGTAGTCATTGTTCTAGTTTTGTATACACGCCAATGATTTAGATTTTTTTTACTTTGCCTTTGTTTCGTCGTAGAAATTTTTGAATTAACGCTTTTTTTGTTGTTGTTCTGGTCTCGAAAAAAGAAAAAATGAGAAAAAATGAAAAAAAAAAAAAATTAATATAGAAATTAGAATTACTTTTGTCCTTAATTTTCTCCTTTATCTCGTTTGTAATGATATTTTAATGAATACCTTCGGGGTGAAGATATCGATTGACGGATACTGCAGATATTCAGCACCTCAAACGGATTGTATTAGGTTTTGTAGAACAAAAGGTACAATTTCCTGTTATTCCAGTCGACAATTCGGTCCGTTTGAAAGCAACTTATATCGTTTAATTATTTAGAGTCTTTGGTAAATACATGAACCTCACTACATCTCTTTCATGTATAATATTCAAAAGAAATGTGTGTTTTAAACGTAAGTGGAGAGCGAAATGTTGAAATCTAAGTCTGCATGGAATACACAAGCACATGTGACAGGCATTTATTCATATTTTCAAGGCGTCCTTGACTTAGAAGCATAGGAGACTCTTCTAAACGAGACGTCAGTCTGTTGCACAGTTGACTTCCAGGTGTGACTGGTACTCCTTTATTAGATGTGTGTACTGGAGTAACGTGATAGGAACTGTCTTTCTCGAAGGCATACTGTTTGACTTGAGAATCGAACCCACGATCTACAAATTATCGGCCCAACTCCCTGATCATTAGGTCACACAACTCTTCACAGCACCATGAGACACGAGGTAAAACTCATTGTAGCTTGAACCTTGAAATTCTGGTTTTTATTCGTGGCTAGTTGAAGTCTGTGTATTTTGTTTCAAGCTGCTATAGTTTTTCAGACATGCATGAAAACTATTTTATCTTCTCATCAACATTTGTATCAAAATAAGTTCTTATCTAACATTGACCATTGCTGAAGAGGACCACAATTGTACTCCTTCAAAATTGTATTTTTGTGTTCCTTTAAAGTCATATTTTCTAAAATTTTACATAGGCGTAGGAGTGGCTGTGTGGTAAGTGGCTTGCTTACGAACCACATGGTTTCGGGTTCAGTCCCACTGCGTAGCACCTTGGGCAAGTGTCTTCTACTATAGCCTCGAGCCGACCAAAGCCTTGTGAGTGGATTTGGTAGACAGAAACTGAAAAGAAGCTCGTCGTATATATGTATATATATATATATATATATATATATATATATATATATATATATATTTATATATTGGAAGGTTTGGAGGTGATGCACAGAAATTATATTATAGAAAAAAATTAAGGTACTCAGAAATCTGGATGTTTGTACATTTACAGATTTTTATTAATGTCACATGTTTTATAAATTAAATAAAGCGCTTTTCACCTAATCGTGTAGGATTTTCAAATTGTTGTATATATATATATATATATATATATATATATATGTATGTATATATGTATATGTATGTGTGTATATATTTGTGTGTCTGTGTTTGTCGCCCCAACATCGCTTGACAACCGGTGCTGGTGTGTTTACGTCCCCGTAACTTAGCGGTTCGGCAAAAAGAGACCGATAGAATAAGTACTAGGTTTACAAAGAATAAGTCCTGGGGTCGATTTGCTCGACTAAAGGCGGTGCTCCAGCATGGCCACAGTTAAATGACTGAAACAAGTAAAAGAGTAAAAGAGTGTATATTTTTTCTGTGCAAAAGTCTGAGTAAACTGTTCTTTACTGAGTAGCTTGCTGAGAACTTTGCTCAAGATTCCCAACAAACAGTTGTGGAGTTCTGGAACACCCTTTAGGTTAGTTTATTTTTTCAAAACTCATTTAACTACTACAATTTGATTTTATATTGTTTTAGTTGTACCAAAATTTCTAAAGCCCTGTCTCTAGGTAGTAGTGTAAGTGAAAGACAGTGACATTTCATGTATTCCTAACATTAAATGAAAAAGGGAGATTAATGAAAAAAATTCTTGGTGCAAACAAGTTGAAGATATTTAAAAGTTTATATACATATATCAGACGTCAACAATATGAGTAACAAAAAAGCACAAACGAGAAATGGAAACTAAAGAAATTTGAAAGAAAAATGAACAAGAAAAATTGAAATGAATTGTAATAAACTGGAAGGATATTTGCGATTGATAAGATAATATCTCCTAACAATAAGTAAATTTATAATTACTAATGCTTAGTTTTGCCATTTATGAAGCATGCAGATTTTCTTTACTGTTTATTGCATTTGAAAAGATTTTATAGTCGAAAATTTAGAAGCTTTATCTGAACAAGCTACAAAGCAAGTAATATTATTATTATCATCATCATCAACATCATCATCATCATCATCATCATTATTATTAGTAGTAGTATTAGTAGTAGTATTGTTTCAGTCGTGTTTATTTGTTTGTTTTTCCGTGGACAAGATAACTCAAGAACCGCTGGATGGATTCCGATGAAACTTTCAGGAATGTTTGGCCTCATGACTGGCACGAACTGATTAGATTTTGGGATCGATCCGGTACTGGACAAGGATTCTGGATTATTTGTTATATTTACTTTACTTACATGATTACAATCTTACGTTGACTTCCAAGTCTTTCTCAATTATTTCCCTTCAGACTGTTTCCAAAGTTTTATTTTCGTTTCTCTATTATTAATTTTACTCGCGTCTCTATTTTAGAAACTGATGGACAAAGAAATCAAGCTACATAATCAAACAGCAGCAAAACCGTTCAGAATTATAATATATATTTTATATATTATACATACATGTTAACACTTTACAGTATATTTACATATATACATACATCTATGCATTGATCTAAAACAACAGGAATACTAAAGGAAGGCCAGAATTTAAGAGAAGAGAAAACCAAAAGGTCTCATGCTATTCATTTAAAAATTCCTGAGTAGAATTTATTATTATTACGTTCGCCTTTGTAACTATTTTGAATGGTGAATCTGTTAACTTTGGCTTGTATTAGATAAGGATAAACTATATATTACTCTTAGTAAATTTTCTACAGCCACCTTCACATTCCATGGTAACGGACAAGGATTTTGGATTATTTTTCTGTTTTTTTTTTTACTTAATTTTTCAGAGCGGCCGGGTTCATTTTTAGTATTCTCATTTGTGAGAGCAGTCGAGTTTATTTCAGATATTCTCATTTTAAAACTCATCTCTGGCGAATCGTTGAGAGGACTTTGGTGCTGCCTTGGCGATGGTTTGCGCACTCTCAGTGTTCTTCTTCTTCTTCTTCTTCTTCTTCTTCTTCTTCTTCTTCTTCTTCTTCTTCTTCTTCTTCTTCTTCTTCTTCTTCTTCTTCTTCTTCTTCTTCTTCTTCTTCTTCTTCTTCTTCTTCTTCTTCTTCTTCTTCTTCTTCTTCTTCTTCTTCTTCTTCTTCTTCTTCTTCTTCTTCTTCTTCTTCTTCTTCTTATTATTATTATTATTATTATTATTATTATTACTTTGTTTTGTTTCGTGAGGATAATTGATAATTTAATAAAAATTCATAACATACTGGGTTACAAACGGAAACAATAGCACAGAATCATAAAATTTCTCACTGTTCTAAACGGAGTCACAACAAATCTATTTAGACTTATGTTAGTCGCCTGGGTCTCTTTGTCGAAGAGGTATCGCAGCTGACCGCTCATCAGTAGATACAGGATTCAATCTCCACAGATGATTCTGTCTAAGAAGTATTTTTCTCATTATATTATCTGCTAATACTGATAACCTTCATTTGAATTTGAGCAGCATCTTAAAAATTAGTAATATAATATATCTTTCTACGAAAACAAATAAACAAGCAACAGTGTTATAGAAAACTGAATACATAAGTACTGTACTATACCGAAATAAATAACCACTAACAGTGTATAACTTGGAGTTATTCTTCTTAAATTTGCAACTTTTGAAGCTCCAAGCAATAACACAAAAAAATTTATTGAAAAAATAATGTGCATATATAAAAGGGTAGTAGGCAAAGATACAGTTTTTTTTAAAGAACGCCAAAATAATGTGCAGTAAAATGAACATTGAAGAGTAGAATTATGACTTCAAAAATATATAACATTAATAAAGAAAAATACAAAGAAAAAGAAATAGGAAAAAGAAAATGGAGAAGAAGAAGAAGAAGAAAAGAAATAGTAATCACTGTATAAGAGAAATATATTAAATAAAATATCATCATAACTTGAAAAGTCTTCATTGAATAACAATAATAAAAAAAAAATGCTAAACGCTCAGTCCACACACAACTTCTCGAGTCACGAATCGTCCATCACAAATGACATCGTATAAACGTATAAAAATCAATGAAATAAAATTACCATATATATAAATGTGTGTGTGTGTGTGTGTGTGTGTGTGTGTGTGTGTGTGTGTGTAAAATGAACTTAAATTACCATATATATATATATATATATATATATATATATATATATACAGGGAGAATTCACAAAAAAATCAAACGAAGACAGGTGGTGAAGACAACAAATATATATATACACACATATATATATATATACATATATATATATACACACACACACACACACACAAACGTATATATATATATATATATATATATACAAATATATATGTATATATATATATATATATATATATATATATATATATATATATATATACATATATATATACACACATATATATTTGTATATATATATACGTTTGTGTGTGTGTACATATATATACATACACATATATATATAAATACATACACACATAGATATATACATACATAAATGCATAAGTATATCTACAGACACGCGCACACACACATTATTAATGCTTGTTTTTATGTCGAGTACAATTTTATGTTAGTTGAAGGATTACTCAACATGTTTGAAGAGTACATATTTACTATTCGTTTATAAGAACAATGCTGACAGTAACTTCGAAGTTTCGTACTACCTGCCGATCGAGGCTAGCAGAGCTTCGAAGTCAGTGTCAACAGTATTCTTGTAAAAGAATAATACATATGCACATCGCGATTTACTGCGAGCAATGCGTGTCTCCAGAATATGTCACCATTCGTGCGCGTATATATATACATACATATATATATATATATATATATATATATATATATATACACACATATATATATATGCATACAAACATATAATATATTTGTACACACGTACAATGCACACACGCACAAAGACAGGCACATTCCCATGTAAATGTCATACAAACTTCGAGAAATATAAGTGTATGTGTGTGTGTGTGTATATGCATGTGTGTGTATGTGTGTTTAAATGGGTGAATGGAGGAGAGAAGGAGAGAGGGTGACTTAGAAAAGTAGTCTTTGTCTTTGGAATTTTACAACGGAATTGCAATTTTTTTGAATTAGATTGTGTGTAGGGCGGCATTTGCAAGAGATTATTGTTATAGACAATGACATCAATAAATTGAAGACACACACAGAGAAATATGAAAGTTCTAAAAAAACCCCCCAGAAACCTCACAGAAACGATATATATATATATATGTATATATATTATATACATGTATATATATATTTGTATATATATATATATATATATATATATATATATATATATGTGTGTGAGTGTGTGTGTATATATATATATATATATACTGAGAGAGAGGGAGAGAAGGAGAGAAAAAAGGGGGAGAAAAAGAGAAGGAGAGTTTAATAAAAACTGTCTGACTGGTGATTATTATTTGCTAACATTTTAGGAAAATCAAAATATAAAAGTCAATAAATTCAGAAAAAAAAAAGTAAAAATTCGAATTATTTTATTTATATAAATATTTCCAATGTAAATCACAATGAAATATCTCGACATTCAATCAGAAACAGTAAATGGTTTCTGTTGTAATATTTAACTTACAAGCTTGTAGAAGTAGCAGCAGTAGCAGAGGCAACAGTAGTAATAGAAGTAGTGGTTGTTGTTGTTGCTGTTGTTGCTATTAAGCTTCTTATTACTGTTGTTGTTGTTGTTACTGCTGCTGCAGTTTTTGCCGTTGCTGTGGTTAATGCTCTTTCTGTTCCTGTTATTGTTGCTGTCTTTTGCTTTTATTTTTGCAAGCATCCATGACAAAGATGTAACAGCTCAGAACCATTTTCGTTTGATATAAATCGACTACCCCTACTGCTCGTCCTTTTTTTTTTCTTTGTCACTCCTTACTGTTGTTGTTGTTGTTGTTGTGTTTAGTCCAAGTCAGCAACGATCGAACCAGACCAATGATCAAAGGAACGCTAGCCAGGACTATACTAAATTTTTATGTGTATCAGAACCTACTTTATCCAGAATGTCCTTCACTTTCGATAGAGATTTGGCTGCTATTTCTTGCAGGTCGAAACTGACTGCTATTTCTAGCAGATCTGGATGACTTAGCAAACACTTTTTCAGTTACATAACGTTCTCAATGATGACTCTATTAAACCGCATCCTCGTCTCTTTTCCGCCAAGATACTCTGTCAAACAACAGAGACAATGGCAAAGTTATATTTCAGTGACTTCAGCATCATCGTCGTTATTGTATCACTCAGCTCATCAACATGATATTACATAATAATCGGGCTGCCGTTATCACTACCTTAAATCAATTATTCATTAACAGGCCGAAGCCATGGAGGTTCCCTGGTCGACACTATCAGAGCAAAAAATAGCATATCATATAAATAAGCTTATTTGAAGCTTCTGTTGAATTGGAGTCTATCAAGATATGTTCTCTACTGTACAGTGGACAGTATTGTTGCTGCTGCAACCACTGTTGTTACTGTTGTTCAATCTAAAATCAGCTTCGGCCAAACAGAGACCCTGGTTTGGGCCTGATATCGTCCACCAAGCTACCCCTCTTAGTGATTTATTGATCTCAACATTCATAACATTGTGAGTAGTTTGTGACTCCGTTTTATAACCTCCGCCAAGGAAGGAGGTTATGTTTTTATCGGCGTTGGTTTGTCCGTCTGTCCGTCTGTGTGCAAAATAACTAAAAAATTTGTGAACGGTATTTAATGAAACTTGCAGAAAAAGTTGGTAATGACACAAGGAACAGATGATGAAATTTTGGTAGTGAACCGGGAATTTTTATGGATTCTTGAAGGATTTTTCATTTGTTATATTTACTTTACATGAAGTATTACAATGTTACGTTCTTTGATTATCTCCCTTGAAAACACATTCATCATTTCTATGTAACCTATGGTGGCGTTGCTGTTTCCAAAGTTTATTTTCGTTTCTCTATTAGTAATTTTACTCGCGTATCTATCTTAACACTCAAGTTTTAGGTAATTGTTGTTTCTTTTCAGTTGTATGGGGAAAATAGCTTGCTGTTGTCATTGATGTATTATAACTGCTTTAGATGAATTCTGTTTTTAAAGGATTAAAAAAAACAACTTATATGGCTGTGTTATTTTTTTCAACACCGCCAAGGAGGTTATGTTTTTGCCGGCGTTGGTTTGGGAAATCGGGTGATTTTCAGCATGCGTGTATATGGGTAGAAATGAGCTACTTGGTGGAGGTCTGCGCTCTCCGAGTGCTTTTCTAGTTCAAGAAACAAGGAAGATATATTCTCTGAAATAATATCAATGTTCATGTAATATATTCAGGACTACGTTATCCAATACATCCTTCCTTTTTAAGAAAGTAGGGTGTGATTTGAAAGAAATTTAATCGCTATTTCTAGCAAAGCCAACGAGCATGTAGAAGCACATTCGCTGATCTGTACTAGTAAAGTTTAGATAAATTATATCAAATACCAATATTTACAACCTCCATCTAAATCTACTTTTTTCGCCCCTGTAGTCTCCCATAAAATAATTTCTGTGACCTCTACATTTAAACATTCGCCCAATCATTCTTCCCCAGAGATGCAGTACTCACCTGTGTTCCCTTCTCAATAATTGACCTTCAAAACTTCAAACAGGCTATTACTTGTATTAACCTTTATATTTCAAACTGCAGCCACGCCCTTCTTGCTTTATATTAAGTAATAGAGACAATAAGTTGGTTGTATGGCATTTTTATAAAATACACGATGATATATTCTTAATAGATATTTGCTGCCTAATGAATGTCTCCTCAACCAATTACATAATACACACAATATAGTACCAAATCAGAAAGTAATTTAGATGCTTACATACATACATACATACATACATACATACATGTGTATATATATATATGTGTGTGTGTGTATATATGCTTGTATATATACATACATATATAATATGTATTATCTATCTATCTATCTATCTATCTATCTATCTATCTATCTATCTATCTATCTATTTATCTATCTATCTATCTATCTATCTATCTATATATATATATATATATATATATATATATATATATATATATATATATATATATATATATATATCTGTATATACATACATATGTATGTACGTATATGTATGTGTGCGTGTATTGGATTGTAATAAATTGGTTCGTTTCTTTCCAATGTTATTTGAATTTACACGACGAAATATATTTTTATCGTAATGTTTTACCTCCCTTCAGACATATAACAATGGAGTGCTAAGTAGAAAGAAACGGGCATTTCGATACCAACTTCTCTCTGCTATCACTCAAGGTTCTAAAGATGCCAAAGCCGTTCTTGACGTTTGGTTCGTATACGGAGAAGGCGCTATCATTAAGATAACTTCACAGAAATGGTTTACATGCTTCAAGAGAGGGAAATTCAACTTCACAGACTCCACCACATTCCAATCAACCTGTTCAATTCGATGGAGATCGACTGGACGAGGTCATCCTCGACGATCCGCGCTAGATCATTCAGAAATTGGTCCAGTAGATGGTATGTTCTGATACATCCATCGTCCTCTTCATTCATCAACATCAACGCTCACCCCCAAGTCTCTAATTTGACCGAAGATGCTATCCAAGAGCATGTTCTGTTGGATCCACAGTATTCTCCTGATATAATGCCTTCAGATTATCACCTTTATTCCAAACAGTCTGCAAGTCGTTTCGTTCAATAATGACTTGGAGCTGTAAACGGGGCTCAATGAATCCTTCGAGTAACGACCGGGTGATTTCTACTATCAAGGCTTTAACAAGCAACCGGAACATTAGCAAAAATGTCCTGAGTAATGGAGAATATATTATTGATGGATTTATTAAATAATAATTAGAAAATAAAGATGATGAAAAATAAAGACTAAAATAAATGGAAAAAAGTGCGAACGAATTTATCTGGCAAACCAATGTGTATGCATGTATGTATGTATGTATGTATGTATGTATGTATGTATGTATGTATGTAGGCATGTATGTGTGTGTGTGTGTGTGTGTGTGTGTGTGTGTGTGTGTGTGTTTGTATGCATGTATGTAAGTATACACACACTCACATACACAGACTCTCTTCTCCACTCTCTTTCTTTCTCCCTAAATATATACATCATCTTCCTTTACTCTTCAATCACGAAAATTACGGAGGAAAGCGGCGATGAATTTCTCAGCTTCATTTCTTATCTTTGCATCAAGTAAACTACATAAGCTCACTATGACTTTGAACTTGCCAAATACTGACTGCTAGGATTCTCTTGCTTCTGAATTTTTCTTTTGCAGAAAGAGCAACTTTCTCCGAGGCTGATGCTGGACTTGTATAATATTTGTTTGTCTTTCTTTCTTCTTTTGTTTGTTGTTTTATAGTTTGTACATCCACACACGTGTGGAGGCGCAATGACCCAGTGGTTAGGGCAGCGGACTCGCGGTCGGAGGATCGTGGTTTCGATTCCCAGGCCGGGCGTTGTGAATGTTTATTGAGCGAAAATACCTAAAGCTCCTCGAGGCTCCGGCAGGGGGTGGTGGCGACCCCTGTTGTACTCTTTCGCCCCAACTTTCTCTCTTTCTTCCTGTTTCTTGAGTAACGCTGCGATGGACTGGCGTCCCGTCCAGCTGGGAGGAGGGAACACATACGCCATAGAAACCGGGAAACCGGGCCCATGAGCCTGGCTAGGCTTTGAAAGGGCAACAATAAATATCCACACATGCCCCTAGCATCCAGTTCCAACTCTTCATACCTATCACGATGTGTTTTCAGAAAGTTTTCCAAGGAATCAGTTAGATTCACCATTTTATTCAGATCAACTTCAGCTCCTTGAAAAGCTTTATTTGTATTGCTAAGATGAACAAGAACTCAGTTCCAGAACTTAACTATTAGAGCAGTTTCAAGACATTCTATTTGTCTGCCAGTGTCTGAGCTTCATATCTTGCTTCAGGTATTTATTGTAAATCATCTTCAATATTTCTGAGTGCATTTTGAATGCAGTTATATCCACCAACGTAGGCGTCAGTAGCTTATACACTTGTTGATCAACGAGTTTCTGACAAGGTTTTCAAAGTTAGTACTCGTTTATGTCCTTCCAAAAGTTTTATTAAACTTGCTTATCTGTGTGTTGAGGCAGAAAAGAAAACTTGTGTGCACTTCATATGAAGCCAAAATAGTTAACAATTTTAACACAGCAAGAAGCAATAGCTTGTCTAAGAAGATTAAGCGAATGAGTAACTAAGGGAATGAAGACTGTAGTCGAGTTCTTTTCCTTGAGTTCGCTTTGTGTAGTGATCGAATGCATTACTGGCGTTGCTGTAGGACTTCTCCTGTAGTTTTCAAGGTTTATATCCTATCTTTTAAGAAATTCTCACACAGATGTAGCCAGTACTAGTCTGCAGGATAGTCAAAAGCCATTCTTTCGGCTCCCAGAAACAACGTGAAGCACAATATCTGTTGGTTGGTCAACATGAGCTTGTTCTGGTGTTGAATCTACAGAAAATAAGGTATACATGGCATTTTTATGTTCTGCTACCGTACGACTCCTATATTTTGCATTTAACAGAACAATTTCTTCGTAGATAGAAAGTGATAAAAAAGACAGTGTAACATATCCTGGACTGCCAAAAGTTTTCGAGTGACCCGGTAGATGGAATCAAATTGTACAATAAGTTCTATAATTTCTCCAAAATTTACATTGTGCTTAGATCCTATTTCTTCACACTCCCTAAATTCCAAGCCTCTTGTATTCCTCTATTACTTGTTTTTCCAACTTACAATTAACATGAGAACATTCTCTACCTAAAAGACTGAACTGCAACTCGGAATCCCTGTGGCCTTGGCTTTGTTCATGTACTTTTATTTTCTGCTCCCCTTATTTCCAATCATTAAAGTTATATACTTGTTGGAAAATCTGTCACAGCAGCTTAACACCAGTGTACAATAAACTGCTCTCTTGATTTGTATCGGAGCCGTATTCTCAAACGTTGCACACCATTGGCATGAGTTGTATAAAGACAGACAGACAGACAGACAACATGACAGACAGACAACATGACAGACAGACAGCTAGATAGCTAGATAAATAGATAGATAGATAGATAGATAGATAGATAGATAGATAGATAGATAGATAGATAAGTAGACAGATAGTAGTCATTGTCACCAGTTCAAATTCCAAACGTGTTTTTTTTTCCTGCCAATGACCCCGTTAAGATTCATTAATTTCAGGTTATTTTTTTATACTTGCAATTAAAACACACACGCACACATATATTGTTACTCCTAAACTTCAGTTTGACATCGAAGATACTTTGCCCGTCTTCGATCACATATTCACAGATAACCTTTCCTTTTTATCATAGCAATGCTTATTTCATGTTTAGAAGTTCAATGCTGAGACAATACTTTCTTTATAATTCTTTAAGTCCTAAGTAATATTCCATGATAAGCTTGGCCTCGGCTTATTACAACTTTGGAAGCATCATTTCTTTCCCTGCGATATGATTGCTAATTTATTTTACTATCTTATAATTGCCTACGTTTTATGATTTACAAAAATTGCGCAAGAGATTCTCGGTCGTTGAGAACCAATGAAAATAAACTTAGTTCGAAATGCATTAGACACCCAATTAACATGTCTTCTACTAGTAATAGTTCTCAGATTAACACGGTTTACGTGAAGGTGCGTAGCCTAGTAGTTGTAGTGTTGTGCTCACGATCACAAGCTCATGGTTTCGATTCCCAGAACGGCGGTGCGTTGTGTTCTTGTTCAAGACACTTCGTTTCATGTTGATCTAGTCCACTTCGCTGTAAATGGGTAACTCTGCAATGGGCTGCCGTTCAAAGGGAATAGTAAGCTGCCCGCTTCACCAGTAGGATAGCACAGGCACACACACACACACACACACACACACACACACACACACACACACACACACACACACACACACACACATACACACACATACACACACACACACCCTCACACACCGACACATGTATATATAATATGGCATTGCACACGCGCACATATATAATATAGGATTGATGAATTTATCTAGTCAGTTACTTGCCATAAATCTATTGAAATATTTATGCCACTGAAAATCGAACACTTGTAGCAAAGACAACTTGCCTAGGAGCTTACCTGTTCAACTGGAGATCTCACATCTACAAGTTATAGTCAAGTTTAAGTTCTCATATTGTAGTGCTTTTGTTAAAAAATATTATTTCACCTTATTTTTGTAGTTTTGTACAAATGCAGGAAACAATTCTTACATAGGATATAAAATACTGAATTCTATTAATTTTGATTTCTTTTTATTATTATTATTATTATTATTATTATTATTATTATTATTATTATTATTATTATTATTTCAGTTATACATTTCTATTGGCAATATAGAAAATTAATTTGTTCCCTTCAGCAATGAACTTCATGATTCTTTTTTTTTTTTGTGTATGTGATGTGCTAAGATACATGCTCTGCTATTATATTTAAATTTGAATAAAGCAGTTACAATGAATTATAATATAAGATTTCTCAGAGCTATTTTGATAGAAATCTCGACCAAAATTTCTTGAATATTTAAAAGATTTTAAGATGCATGAATCAAGATTTAGATTAAAGTTTTACATGTATTTTAGGCAATGTATTTTCAGTGAAAGTATACTTTGTCGAAATGATATATAAATGTTATTAAGTTTTGTTTTCAAAAAGAAATTATCTCGTTAGTCTAACTACATTTTTTTGTTTTCAGAAGTCAGCGATGAGAAGTTATTGTTCAGTATGTCATAATGTCTAATCAGAATATGAATTATGCGAATGTACCGGAAGTTATATGCAAGTTGGACGAGGGCAGAACGTACAATTAATAAATAATGAAAAGTAATTAAATTTGATTATGTATCGGAAGCGGAAGTTGGTTTGTCTACCTAAGAAATGTTAATGAGTGAAAAGTATTGAACTGAATCAAAGATGGCGTATATTTGTAGACGTATCACGGTTGAAAGCAAAAGCAAAAACAATAAATAAAAAATATTCAAAAAATGATAATAATAACAAAACAGAAAAAGGATGAATTCTGCTAGAAATTTGCTCCAGATTTACTTCTCTGTGAGAAAATAACAAGAAACCTCAAGATATTATTCAAAGAATCGGAATTATCTACCGCAGTTGCGCATTCTTATTCTGTTGTACTCTTTAGGCAGGGTGTTATACGAGTGACAGGAAGCAATCAACACTAAAGAGACTGAATATAGATTCACCCTTTCCCAATTAAACGTCACCAAGGAAAAGTTTAAATATATAATATAATATAATATAAAAAAGTTCACAAGGTGAAATAAAGTATTTTGTTATTAGGAAGAGAGTAAAGTACGAAAACAATCACATATTAATTTCATCAAAGTCGATGGTACGACATTAAATTCAGTTCATACTCAGAACCGGTCAAAACTGGACAGATACCAAATAAATTACAGATTTAATTTATTTGGTATCATCTGGTCCTTTTCTTCAAGCGACATGATGCTTCAATGCCTCTACTAACAATTATTGACGTTTTATAAAGCTTAGGCGAGGCCCACAAAGGAGCATTGCTCTCATATCTAGAAAAGTGCTGCTGTTTCAGATATTGACATCATGGGCCACCTCTAGAAAAGTTTTATCTGACTGCTTATGACGAAGTCGCTAGTCCACTGGCTTGCTGTCTCCTCTCATTGTCTTT
>NC_142937.1:42925092-42930092 GCF_046866305.1 Octopus bimaculoides | reverse complement strand
GTAAGTGAAAGACTTTTAGAACAAACATACGCTATTAATTAATTTCTTATACAAATTTTGATAAACTCTGCACAGTCATGTAACAGATTAGGTATCATATTTTAAAGGAAAGCATTATTTAAAGGTTGAGATGTTCTTGGTGCCTCCATGAAATATTAGAACAAATTTATGTGTAAAGAATTGGTTTTGAAAGGTCAACATGATTCAACGGAAACATTGCTCAGTTTAAATAAGGTATCAACATCAAAAAGTCCTGTTTAGGCGAGGTAATCATTTCACGCTGTTGAGTCTGGTTAAGGCAACCATATGAAATTGTTCAGCCTATGTAAATTAACCCCAACGCACTGCTCATTCCGTATAAGTTAACCACATCACATTGTTCAGCCTAACCGTACCACATTGTTCAGTCTAGGTAAAGTAACTATACCACATTGTTCCGTTCATGTATTGTAACAACATTTAATAGTCCATTCTATGTAAGGCAGTGACATTAATTAGGTAGAGCAACCATATCACATTGCTTATTGTATGGATGGTGAACATGGAGGCGTAATGGCCCAGTGGTTAGGGCAGCGGACTCGAGGTCATAGGATCGCAGTTTCGATTCCCATACCGGGCGTTGTGAGTGTTTATTGGGTGAAAACACCTAAAGCTCCAAGAGGCTCCGGCAGGGGATGGTGGCGAACCCTGATGTACTCTTTCACCACAACTTTCTCTTACTTCCTGTTTCTGTTGTGCCTGTAATTCAAAGGGTCAGCCTTGTCACACTGTGTCACGCTGAATATCTCCGAGAACTACGTTAAGGGTACACGCGTCTGTGGAGTGCTCAGCCACTTGCACGTTAATTTCACGGGCAGGCTGCTCCGTTGATCGGATCAACTGAAACCTTCGACGTCGTAAGCGACGGAGTGCCAACAACAACAGGATGGTGAACACATCACACTTTCCACTCTTTGCTTTGAAGTAAATCACATTTGCACCGACTCTTTCCTTGCCCCTTTCTTTTTTCTTTCTTTCTTTCTTTCTTTCTTTCTTTCTTTTCAGCACCTTCCATACCCGTTGTCCCGTCTGACGTAGCAGACATTGTGTCACATATTGGAAAGGGCGTCTTTGAAACATTCCCTTAGTGGACATGTCGAAACCTTCCTTCCCACTTGAGAACCAGAGACATGACACTTATCTTTTCAGCATTTCCTCGACTACAGCTTGTGACAGAGAAGCGTATCCTTTGTGATGTACTATGCCTGTTACAAGGTGATCTCATATTAAGATAAACAGCGCATGACCTCGCAGGTGGGGCCCAGTTAGAATTTTCTTCAGGTCGAGTAGCCCATCCAACACAAAATGTCCTTGAATAAGGGTTGTTTAAGGATGTTGAACAAAACACCCATGTTTCCAAATGTGAATTATCCAAAACCCCCAAAATTCCTCTCAAAACATTGCTATGATGTTCCCCCACTACTTCTGCTCGTGATCAGAGATGCACATTTTGCTAATTTCTAATTCAAGATCTGTATACTTGCTAAGCTTTTGGTAGGTCTTGACAGATACAAAGTATCTCTCGATTGGGACAGTCGTATCAACGAGGCGGTATGATTTTTGTCTGAAGTCTTTCAATATAATGTCTGGTCTATTTCTATTTATCTTTCTGTCAGTTTGAACGGTGAAGTTCCAGTGGAGTGAGATGTCAACATTTTCAAGCACTGGAGGTGGTTTTGTGTTCCCACCAGTTTTTATCATGGTACAGGTTCAGATTTTTGCAAATTACCCAGTGAATATATTGTGCTACTCTATCATGCCTGTTGAGATGGTCTGTAGGCGCAAGGAGACTGCACATGGAGACAACATGATCAATGGTTTCATTATTATTATTATTATTATTATTATTATTATTATTATTATTATTATTATTATTGAGTGAGAGAGCAGTGCATGCCATCAAACTGACATTGGGGTAAAATATACGAAGCCCATTATACCCATCATGACTACCCGTCTGATAAGGGTACACCAGGCACATGCATCACAACCATATGTGCGCGATATGGTGATCTCATATCAAGGTAAACAGCGCATGACCTCGCAGGTGGGGCCCAGTTAGAATTTTCTTCAGGTCGAGTAGCCCATCCCGCTCAAAAGGTCCCTGAATAAGGTTTATTTAAGGATGTTGAGCAAAACACCCATTTTTCTACATGTGAATTATTCAAACCCTAAAGAATTCCTCTCAACACATGACTATGACGTTCCCCCATTACTTCTGCTCATGAACAAAGATGCAAATATCGTCAGCCACCAAGGGGCATGCTCAGCTGGTTAAGATCAAACAACTGACAAGCAAATCTGTAGTATTGAGCAGAATATTTACTGTATCCTATCTTTTAAGCCAAAACAAAACAATGTATATAACACTTCCACTCAGTTAGCGTCAAAAGCCATGCGAGCCACTGCCTGGTACTGCATCAGGGCTTTATTATTATTATTATTATTATTATTATTATTATTATTATTATTATTATTATTATTATTATTATTATTATTATTATTGTTGTTGTTGTTGTTGTTGTTAAGGCGGTGAGCTGGCAAGATCGTTAACACGCCAGCCAAATGCCTAGCCGTATTTCGTTTGTCGTTACGTTCTGAGTTCAAATTCCGTGGAAGTCGACTTTGCCTTTATCTTTTCGGGGTCGATAAATTAAGTACCAGTTGAGTACTGGGGTTGATGTAATCGACCATCTCCCAATCGTTCTCATTGATCCTGTTGTCACCGGGGCATGCTATTTCGATTATCATACATGTTCTTTCTTCTTTATTCACCACAACAACGTCCGGTTTTCTATGTCTAGTCAGGTGATCGTACTGGATCATTATATCCCACACGATTTTGCAATTTCCATTTTTGTTGACTCTTGGGGCTTTCTCATACCACCTCTGCTCTTTGTAGGCCGTGATTTCCGCAGAGCACCCAATGGATCATTCTTGCCACAATGTCATGTGCCAATTTCGGGCATTTGCTAACGTTGTGCCATACCGTTTCACCCCTCTCACCACACATTCTGTGTTTGTTGCTATCGGTAGTGTTGTCAATTCTGCATTTCATATAATTTGTCCTTGACGTTTGTTCCTGAGCTGAGCACATGAGTGCTTCTGTCTCTATCTTCAGTTCACTCCTCCTCATCCATAGCCACCGGTCCTCCGTATCTGTCTTGGCGTTCATATATCTTGCAAACTGACCGTACATTTTTTTCCTTCCATGCTTTTTCTTTTTTTTTTTTTTTGTCTTGCTTACATTTTTCTTTCATTACATTATTTTTAGGTTTAATGACGCCGGTTTTCTTCATGCGTTTCAACAGTAGCTACACAGCATTTTATATGTACCACCCTAGGCTGTTTTCTGCTGCTTCGATACAATCCTGGCAGCTGATCAAACCTCTCCCACCCTTTCTTCTGGACAAGTACAGCCTATCGGTGTCACTCTTAGAATGGAAGGCTCCGTGTACAGTCAACATTTTTCTGGTCTTGGTATCCATTTTCTTCATTTCTCTCTTTTGCCATTTTATAATTCCCGCTCCATACCGAAGGGATGCTATCGCTCACGTACTAACTGCTTGGATTTTATTCCATCCAGTCAGTTTTGAGCGCAACAGCACACCAAGGTATTCGTATCTTTCCGTTTTAATTTGCTTGATCAAGTCTGTATTCGGTAATTCTATCCCTACTAGGGACTATCCCTGCTAGGGACTATCCCTGCTAGGGACTATCCCTGCTAGGGACTATCCCTGCTAGGGACTATCCCTGCTAGGGACTATCCCTTGCCTGTCTTTAGGTAGATTACACCGATCTTCTTGAGTCCAAATTCTATTCTAATATCAGTACTAAAACAGTGGACCGTGTCCACGAAGGAACTCACTTGTGTCTCATCTTTGCCATACAGTTTCAAATCATCCCTGAAGAGGAGGTGGTTGATTATTTGGGATTTTAACCCAGGTTCATTTTCCTGAGTACCAAGGTCAGGGATATCATGCAGAGAACGAAAAGCAACGGAGATAGGCTGTCACCTCGGAAAATTCGTCTTTTGATACCCAGGGTGCCCAAACTTTTTCCGTAAGATGTCAGTTCAGTTTTCTATCTCACCATACTTGTCTTTAGGAAACACGTTACATTCCTTGCAATTCCAAACAGATCTAAGCACTCACTGTCCCACGAATGTGGAATTACATAATAAGCATTGCGATAATCAATCCAGGCCATTCTCAGATTTGTTTTCCTTCTTTTACAATCTTGCATTACCATTTTGTCTATCAATAGTTGATCTTTGGTACCTCTGCATCTCCTTTTACAGCCTTTTTGTTCCGGCGGTAATACATCGTTCTCATCAAGAAATTTATACAGTTCTTCTGCAATTCCTCCTGAAAGTAATGTCCTTAACTCATGGATTACCTAATTAGTGTGAATACTCTTTATTGTTCAACTAGTCCTCCTAGTTGTCACGGCTATTACAAGGAAGATACCTTTAGTTTTTTTATTTCTCCTGAATGTAATGTCCTTAACTCATGGATTACCTAATTAGTGTGAATACTCTTTATTGTTCAACTAGTCCTCCTAGTTGTCACGGCTATTACAAGGGAGATACTTTTAGTTTTTTTATTTCTTTCAAATTATCGAAATTCCACAAACATATTACACATCATTATTCTTAGTGATTTCAGCCAGATGCTGCGACCATGCTGGATCACCACCTTTAGTGTGATTGGTTTGAATTGCACAATCATTTCCCGATCCTGAGTTTGGGCTTGTTTCCAGTTGGACAGAGCTGATTTTCTTTGTCGTTCATGCCACGATGTGGATTCACCTGGTATCTCAAATAAAATTTATCCAAATGTTATTCGAACTCACCCACATCTACACCTTGCAAACATCTGAGATTCTGAGGCAGAATGTTGAACAGCTGTGGGCACTTGAACCTTAAATGTAACGGTAGTGGGTCCTTATTTTAGATGGAG
>NC_142937.1:42910092-42917592 GCF_046866305.1 Octopus bimaculoides | reverse complement strand
TTATTATTAGTAATGATAATGATCCTTTCTACTGTAGGCCTGAAATTTGGGAGAAGGAGGTAAGTCGATCATATCGACCCCAGTACTTGACTGGTGCTTAACTTATCGACCTCGAAAGGAAGAACGGCAAAGTCGACCTCGGCTGAATTTGAACTCAGAATGTAGCAGCAGACTACCGCTAAGCATTTCGCCCAGCGTGCTAATGATTCTGCCAGCTAATAATAATAACAATAATAATGGATACAAATTTTACCACAAGGGCAGCAATTTTCGGGGAGATGTTGAGTTGATTACGACGATTCCCAGTGTTCAACTGGTACTTTTTTTATTGAACCCGAAAGGTCGAATTCAGAACGTAGTGACTGGTGAAATACCGCTAAGCATTTCGATTTGTACGCTGCAGTGTACGGTATTTATTTTTGGTTTGGATAATTTTGCAGCACGATCGTCTGGCGAGCAATAACTACATGGCTTGATTTGTGGGCTGGGCCGCACTAGCTAAAACGCTCTACCACACATACACGCATATAACAACGATTTGACTGGAGTTTCAAGTTTGGCCTTCAACAGTTTATTCAGTTAGAAGGAATCAACTTTTAAAGATATCTGTGTAAAAATAGTGCATGTGCTTCTAAAGATATATGCGTTAATTTATGCTTCAAATACTGTGTAGTTGTTATGGTAATGCTTTCTCCTATAGATAAAAAGCCTGAAATTTTAGAAAAGAGGGCTAGTCGATTACATTGACTCAAATATTTAACTGGTACTTGTTTCATCGACCCTGAAAGGACGAACGGCAAATTTGAACTCAAACCTGCCACTAAACATTTTGTCCTGCGTGCTAACCTTTCTACCAGTCGCTGCCCTAAATGATAGTGATAATGATGATGACGATGATGATGATTTTTTGTATTTGTCATCAGGGCGACGGGTGAGGGAAACAGTACACAAAGACTGACTTAAAGTGTTGGGATTTACATAGAATGGAATGATATACTGGTAGTCAGTATCAACAGGATGCTGATTATGCGATCTTCCTGACAGAGGAGGTCTTCTAGGGCAACCAAGAAACCCAACAGATCCCGATTCGCTCTGCTTAACAAGAGCATCATGACAAGTCTCCCTCGCAAGTTTCAATCTACACACGTATTTTACTTCTTTCCTTTTCCTTTCCAAAGGAAACTTGAAGGAAGCGAAGAGAATTTGATGAAGGAGAAAAGTGTCACATCTCAATAATTTAAACCTCGTCTACCACACAATCTTTTTCGCCATAACCACCAAATAGAGGAAAACTACTTGCCCTTCCCGTCTCAAAGAAGGCGACCGAGTTATCTTCTCAATGGAGTTGGTCGATAACCGGATCCCTCCTACACGTCATAGCAGCTGTTCGATGTAACTCCACAAGTCAACAATGCTTGAGGGATGTATGAGCGCGCGCAGAATAGTTTCATTGCTCTGCGCCCAACTCGGGTACAAGCATGTCTGTAGAGTTTATCCTGAGTCGGCAATGATTTCGCCTCCGCACCACCAGTTCTGTAGTAGTGCCAGGTCTAGGTTTTCAGAAATTATCCATGTATCCCGGCCTGAATGTTCTCCGTAACAAACTCACCAGTTGATTTTCATTGAAGCCCATCTCTAATCGCTACACTGATCCACCTCTGGTCTTCTATAGAATGTCATGGTAGAGCATCCACCGACCCCATTGCATATGTGCGCACCTGATGACACCCAAGATACCAGGTGCCCTGCCTCTGTATGATTTAGAAGTAATAAGTGCAGTGAAAGCAAATCACGCAATAAATATAAGACCAGTAAATGATAATAATAAATTCAAAATTTGAAGCTTTTAGCAGGTAGGTATCTGAGCTGTGTGGAGGCGCAATGGCCCAGTGGTTAGGGCAGTGGACTCGCGGTCATAGGATCACGGTTTCGATTACCAGGCAAGGCGTTGTGATTGTTTATTGAGCGAAAACACCTAAAGCTCCACGAGGCTCCGACAGGGGATGGTGGCGAACCCTGCTGTACTCTTTCACCGCAACTTTCTCTCACTCTTACTTCCTGTTTCTGTTGTGCCTGTAATTAGAAGGGCCAGCCTTGTCACACTGTGTCACACTGAATATCCCCGAGAACTACGTTAAGCGTACACGTGCCTGTGGAGTGCTCAGTCACTTGCACGTTAATTTCACGAGCAGGCTGTTCTGTTGATCGGATCAACTGGAACCCTCGACGTCGTAAGCGACGGAGTGCCAACAACAACAACAACAACAAATGTGAGTTGTATTGTTTGTTATAGCTGAGTCAAGGGTTATTTCTAGTAGAAACAGTACTATGATCACTAAAATTCCTTCAGTAGCTATGCCGTCTTAATTTATGCCATAGTGTATCTACAAAATATTTTTGCAATATAAATCCGCAAGTAGTAACATTATATATATACCATAAGTTTTAATGATACGTAAATTATCTGTTATTGTAATTTGTTCCTCCTAATTAACAGTTTATATTCAAATTACTCCTACAACACCTAATCATTTGTATTTTCTGAAATTGTTTCTGTATTATCTATTGCAATTTCAACATAATCTCTCTTATATAAAACATCGAGACAATTAACACACAATTATCCTCTGTAAACCGCGTTACGTTATACATTAAGCGTTCATACTCTAAATTAGATACTAACTTAGCAACACTTGTGTTAACATGTGTGTTGAGTACATACTTGATTTCTTCGCCCAAAAAACGTCTAACGTAAAATATATTTACATTAAGCTATTTGTACTAATAATCAAGTTGAAAACACTAAATACTGATATTGATATAAAATACATCACAAATATAGTGTCCCCACTCTAATACAGTTTGTGAAGTATTTCCTGTGTCTGTCAGCCTCAACAACTACTCCAAGTTAAATATTATGCGTGTATATGATACACGTAATATTATATGTATACATATGTATATATGTATAAATGTATATTATATATATATGTATATATATATATATATATATATATATATATATATATATATATATATATATATATATATATATATATATATATATACACACATTTATACATATATATATATATTATATAACTATATACATACATATACATGCATATACATATATGTGTGTGTATATATATATATATATATATATATATATAAATATATATATATATATATGCATATATATATATATGTATGTATATATATATATATGTATGTATATATATATATGTGTGTGTGTGTATGTGTGTGTGTGTGTGTATACGAGGTCTGATCAATATGTATCAGGACTGTTACCATAGTAACGAAGCTAAAGCAGGCAGAGTAAAGCTTCTTGGCACAGATTGGCCATGAACTCTGCTGTGCATGCGCACTAAGTTTCACCGTTCGAGTTTACTTCCGCTGTTTGCAGCAGTGCTTTGAATGAAGATGGGTAGAGTGTGATCGTCGCATTGACCATGACAAAGAAAGTTGTCATGTCGATACCTGCTCAGAGGATTACGCTAAGTTGCAGAAAGTGTATGGAGACAAGTGTATGAGCCGCACATAAGTGTACGAGTGGGTCAGTCGTTTCCAAGAAAAATGTCGGAAAATGTCGATATTGACGAACGTTCTAGGAGACGGGCAGCCAGCAAAACTAAGAAAACCTCGCATATGTGCCCGCAGTTGTGAGGGAAAATTGTCGAATCCTCATCCTTGAGTTATCAGAGGATGTGCAGATTAGTTACAGCTCAGTTCAATTCAGTATCATTGAAGATTTGGTTATGAGACGCGTGTTTGCCAAGCTTGTGTCAAAACTGCTTTCAGCTGACCAAAGAGACACTCGGGTTTCAGTTGCAGGAGTTTTCCTTGATTGTGTCAAAAACAACGAAAACTTTTTGAAGACTTTGCGTAGGCCTCTGAGCAGGTATCACCAAGCTTTTAGCAAAAATTTGATGCAAATTCTTTGCTCAAATTTCTCTGTCATTGTCAATGCGACGATCACACGCTACACACCTTCCTTCCAAGCACTGCTGTAAGCAGCAGAAGTGAGCTAGAACGTCAAAACTTAGTGCTCATGCACAGTAGAGTGGTTGTTAATCCTATCTACTTTTCTAGCTTTTTTTTTTTAGATTATGTAGGCTGTTAAGTTGCGAGGGTTGACAATAACCACTGCAAGGTTCGTTTGAGTGGGCAGATATATTTACCCCCGCACTGTATATACGTACATTCAATGAATTAATGTTGTGTAATCTTGGTTTCAAATGGCACAAGGCCTGCAGTTTCAAGGGGACGGGTCTAGTCGATCATATCGATCTCAGTGCTCAACTGATACTTATTTTATCAAACCCCGAAAAGTTGAAATGCAAAGTTGACCGCAGCGGAATTTGATTGCAAAGACGTATGAAATGGGGATAAGCGCTCTGTCCAGCTTACTAATGATTTTACCAGCTCACCGCTTTCCTTAGTGTAATATTGATATTAATATGACATGTGGATCATTGCATATTGAATATTCGTTGATTCACACTAAAAGTCGAAAGATAAGCAAGCCGAGGGACTAACAGACAGGAGAAACGTCCGATTAGTGCAAACCCTGAAGTAGCTTACTGATGAGGGTGAATTTTCCTGCGGGAAATTTTCTGAAAGAAAGCAGCTGACACGTATAAACCTCGGCCCCCAGAAAGTTCTAGAATCTGTTTGGCGGGAAAATTTGCGCCCTTCTCAGAAACTTCCCGCTTAGCTATAAATAAGCCAGCCGGCGCTGATTGATGAAACCATATTCGCGAAGGCGTTAATACCATTTATGCTGACACCCCTTTTTATAGAAAATCATTAGTTCACAAACCAATTGAAAAATAAACACGGAATTAGATTGTTCATAGAAAATCTTTGGAATTAGCACTGATATGGAAAGGTTTAATAATTGAAAATTAAACAACGGAAAGATAAAAGAGGGAACGAAAAGAATACACACACCAGCGATCACGCCCAGGCATACATACATTACTTACATATACACATACAGATATGTGTGTGTATGTATTTATTATGATACATATAATGATATATATATATATATATATATATATATATACTCTTTTACTCTTTTACTTGTTTCAGTCATTTGACTGCGGCCATGCTGGAGCACCGCCTTTAGTCGAGCAAATCGACCCCGGGACTTATTCTTTGTTTGTAAGCCTAGTACTTATTCTATCCGTCTCTTTTTGCCGAACCGCTAAGTTACGGGGACGTAGACACACCAGCATCGGTTGTCAAGCAATGCTAGGAGGACAAACACAGACACACAAACACACACACACATATATATACATACATATATACGACGGGCTTCTTTCAGTTTCCGTGTACCAAATCCACTCACAGGGCTTTGGTCGGCCCGAGGCTATAGTAGAAGACACTCGCCCAAGGTGGCACGCAGTGGGACTGAACCCGGAACCATGTGGTTGGTAAGCAAGCTACTTACCACACAGCCACTCCTGCGCCTGTATATATATATATATATATATATATATATATATTCTTATACTCTTTTACAGGTTTTAGTCATTTGACTGCGGCCATGCTGGAACATCTCCTTTATTCGAACGAATCGACCCCAGGACTTATTTTTCGTAAGCCTAGTACTTATTCTACCCGTCTCTTTTGCCGGACCGCTAAGTTACGGGGACGTAAACACACAGACATGATGAAGGCTGAGAGGTATATCAGCCGAAACGCTATGTTAACAACAAACAAGATGAGGACAAATATCCGTCAAATGTAAATAATGTAAATATGAATAATTTATTATACATAAATTTTAAACAACGAAATATTATATGAATCCTTAAGGGTGATATGGACCCCGGTTGAGAACCACTAGAATAAATACCAGGCTTTAAAAGAAATAAGTACTAAAAATTCTTCAAGGCAGTGCCCCAGCATTGCCGCAATCTGATATTTGAAGCAAACAAAAAATAAAAGATATATATATATATGTGTGTATATACATACGTACACACACATATGAATATGTATGAATTTATATGTGTTTGCATGTATGTATGTCCCTGTATATATCTATATGCATCTTCTCGCGTGAATGTGTAAGCGTATGCAATCCGCCTGTGATAAACGCAAGTTGCCGACATCTTCAATTGGAGCTAAAGACAAGCTTTAGCTTGAAGCCAGTTAGCAGAAAACATGTACCGGAAGGTAGAAGCCAGAAGCCAGAAGCCAGAAGATTTGAATGGAGAGTACAACCGCCCTCTCAACGGCCATTAACTATTGTTTTACAATAACACCTCAATGAATAAAAAAAATATATAAAAACACAGAAAACAAAAAAACATATACTATCTTAAAGACCGACATATATTTATGGAATTAGACGGAACATGGGACAGATTTACTTAAACCATTTCATCAAAGTGTAAAAGACTGTTCGTGCTTGGTGGCGTAAGTTTGCCAAATTCTATCACTGATGCCAAGTTGAATGAACCAATAGAATAATAATATCAACAACAATAGCAATAACAACAAAGTGATAAACCGAAGGAAAACAAAAGAAAAACTGTAAAATATAAAAATATAAAACAACAAAAAATGGTTCATAGAGTTCGCAATCAGTTCAGCTAGTGCCGAGACAGTATTGATTGTAACATATAAAATTATCTATGATAGAATGAAGTAAATTGAAATAGACCATGTATTGGCAGAAACAGTAGTGGTGGTGGTGGTGGTGGCAGGTGGTTGGTGGTGGCAGGGGTTGTTGGTCGTAGTCTTGGTGGTGGTGCTGTGGTGGTGGTAGTGGTTAGACTAGTTAGAGATATGTGGTGGTCGTAGTGGTGGTTCAGCTGCAGATATTGCATAGTGATGATGATAGTTGGGGAATGGTTGTGGTTGCTGTTTCGTGGTGGTGGTGGTGGTGGTGGTGGTGGTGGTGGTGGTGGCAGTGGCAGTGATAGGAGGGTAGTGTCGGTTGTAGTGGTGATTGGTTTGGGTGATGGAAGCGGTGGTAGTAGCTATGGTGGTGTTGGCGGTAGTGATATTACTATTGATGATGGTATAGCTGCTCTTGTCAATGGTAGTGCTGGCCGTGTAAGTATTTTTGTTGTTGTTGTTGTTGTTGTTGTTCTCTACCCCTTGTCAGTTTCTGACCGAGAAGACCTGTGATCAAAGGCAATCCAATAATAATCATCCTATCTCTTTGTTTATCAGTAACTACGTTATCCGATGAAATCTTCTAGTTTTGAGAATCGTAGGATATGATATGAGGGAATTTAGTAGTTATTTCTAGCAAGTCCCTTGATTAGTATTTGTCATCTTTGCGATCGCTGTATGGCTTTTAGTGAAGGTGGTGACGGTAGCTTGTCCTAGTATTTGGTGGGGGTGGTAATGGTGGTCATCGTTATTTTTGCTGTGGCTATGCTCTAGGCCAACTCTGATATACAGCAAGCCTATGTACGAAGGCGTTCCAGCCACGACTATCCCATCATTTTT
>NC_142937.1:42900092-42907592 GCF_046866305.1 Octopus bimaculoides | reverse complement strand
ATTCTTTAACCTGAATATAAATCGTATTTGCGAAATCCTGACGTAACTGTAAATTCGTAAACAATAATCTCCAAAAGCTTGGAATTTAAAGCTAAGATAAAGATCAACCGATAATGGTTATGAAACTTTAATCCATACGCGCGATAAGTGGTAGTCTATAAACTTATAAGCGATAACCCATAATCCATAAACCACAAAGGGAGATTATCATAGCTTTACAATTAACCAAAGTTCTGAAAACAAGTGTTTACATGCATACTTAAATATCTACTTCCTTCATAGGCACACACTCATACTTTTACTTGCATATACACACAAGCACACGTATATGTACGTCCACATCCACACACAGACACACGCTTGCGTTAGTCAAAGAAGACTTACTATACAACCATACTTATTAAAGGTGATAGCAGGCTGATATAAAACACGACAGAGAAACAAATGTATACTGCCAGGTGTTAATTTGTAGTCTACCTTAAGCCCATTATGATACATCCTCACAGAATATCAAGCCAACAAATGATCCTCTGTTTGGTCGTTCGACCTACTAAAAATAATAGCCAAATCTTCTCCTTATCTGCTAACTGCTATCTTGAATAAAAAGAAATACGTCAGATAATGTAGTCCTGAATATCTCTAAATTACTGGTTGGAATGTTGTTGATCATATTTTTTGATAGCATGGGTTAAAGTAAAACAAGTTTACATTAATAGAATTGGATATTCTGTTTCTAGAAACAGCTTTTATATTTTGTTTCCTCTTTTTCTTCTTGTAGACAACTTAATAATGTATGGTGAAGAATATAATTCTTTCTAATTTTGGCAGAAAACCAGCATTGAGATGTGAGCTCAAGATGGTTACATCTTTACCAGTACTTGACTGGTACTTATTTTTATCGACCCCCAGAGGATGTAAGGCAAAGAAAACCTCTGTTAATTTTTAAATCAGAGAGTAAAGATCTGGAAGAAATCCCGCAAAGCATTTCGTCCGGCACGTTAATCTGCCAATACGCTGCCTTGCTGGAGTATATAACACGGAGTAGAACTCAACCAATATTCTTAGAACATGCGTTGTCTAGCAGTTCGGCAATTGGTTCTTGATCATAATATCTTCTCTTTTAAACTTGTTTTCTTGTCCAGCAGGTGCTGTATTCTTGAGCAAGGTTCTTTACTTCCCATTGCTCCAGTTTACTCAGATCGCAAAAACGAGCACTGTATCTGGTAGTGTCTTGTCGTTGTGAAATTAGCACAGTAGCGTTAACGAGATCATCGTACAAAAATAAAGAAAGTATTCAAGTTTTAAGAAGGGTACATTCAGTAACCCATTTGTAAATTTAGACATCCTGTCTTCATCCAATTATGCAAATATGCAAAATCCAGAGGAATTTTTCTACTACCAGTAAATATAGGCGTAGGAGTGGCTGTGTGGTAAGTAGCTCGCTTACCAACCACATGGTTCCGGGTTCAGTCCCACTGTGTGGCACCTTGGGCAAGTATCTTCTACTATAGCCTCGGGCCGACTAAAGTCTTGTGAGTGGATTTGGTAGACGGAAACTGAAAGAAGCCTGTCGTATATATGTATATATGTGTATGTATGTGTATATGTTTGCGTGTCTGTGTTTGTCCCCCCAACATCACTTGACAACCGATGCTGGTGTAGCGGTTCGGCAAAAGTGACAGATAAAATAAGTACTAGGCTCCCAAAGAATAAGTCCTGGGGTCGATTTGCTCGACTAAAGGTGGTGCTCCAGCATGCCCACAGTCAAATGACTGAAACAAGTAAAAGAGTAAAAGAGTAAAAGAGTATCCGTCTCTCCCTTTTCTCCATTCCTTGGATGATCGTGGGGGTAGATTCCTTAGGCACCTCCTCCATACAATTCTCTCAGAAGCAACTGTCATTAATCTTTCCGGTTGGATTCCTAAGGGTGATCAAATGAGGCTATGGATATTATCCAGCTATCTTGTTCTTGGTCTATACCAAGATTTCCTGTCAGAAAACGTAATTATCAATACCTTCCATATAAACTATCCAAGCCAGGTTAGAGCTATAGGCGTCTTTGATAAAATATCGCGTTAAAACGAAAGTTATGTCAATACAAGCTATCCAGGTGAGAAATTGTCGTTATCTTTGACACGATTGAAACTGTTAAAAATCAGTGCCCAGCCAGGTGAGAACTGTAACTAGATCTGACCAAAAGTTCTTGTTAGGTTGGATAAACGATTTCATAGTGAAGCAGCAGCAGCAGCAGCAAATAGATACTTGAAAGTATATACAAAAATATAACCACCACCACCACAACACACCATGACAACTACGACCTCCACTTTCATCACCATCATCGTCACCATCAAGGGCTACAATCATGGCTACAAGCATTACCATCATCATAACCCTCTATAACCACAACCACCATCATCACCACTACTACCTCTATCACCACCACCACCACAGCCCCATCACCACTACTACTATCACTATCGTCACTATTAATGCCGTTGCTCCCACCACCACCGTTCCCACCACCGATGCCACCGATACCGCAGCTCCCACCGTCGCCGCCGCCACTGCCTCTGTCCCCTTAAGCGCCGCCGCCGCCACTATCGTCTACAGACAGCACTCACCCCACCATCAAGTAAACCCATTCTTTCTCTCACACCTTACCCCTCACACCTTACCCTCACAAACAATATCACCATCAAAGATGAAATATTCCTATTAGACAGAGGTAATTCAGTGCTTTAACTTCAATAATGAAATTTATTTGTTCATATTTTCATTTGAAAATTGAAGAATATTGATTTTCATGAAACACACCCCACCCTAATCATCTCCAATGCACCCCGCCACTAACTTAATTTTTCATAATACTAATAATATTCATTATTATTATTATTATTATTATTATTATTATTATTATTATTATTATTATTATTATTAGAGAGATCATAGAATCAACACTATCAGTGTTTGTTATACATTCTCACCACTTCCGCTGGCTACTGTTGCCTTATACAGAAAATTCATCAGAATAATTTAGAATAACACGGAAAATTACAATGCTGATTGTACTGTTGTTGTTGTTTATTTCTTTGTCCTTGTGTTTCTTTGTTTTTTGTTTTGTTTTTGAATCTGTCTGTCTGTCTGTATGTATGTGTGTATGTATGTATGCATGTATGTGTGTATGTATGCATGTATGTATATATATATATATATGTATGTATGTACGTATGTCTCTTCCGTGTTTAATCGTTTAACTTTTTTGTATGTATGTATGTATGTATGTATGTATGTATGTATGTATGTATGTATGTATGTATGTATGCGTGTATTGTGTATATATGCATCTATCTATCTATCTATCTATCTATCTATCTTGTTTGTATTATCTCCATTGTATTTCTAAAATTTCTCATGCATTAAGAAAGAAACGTTTTCAACTCAGCATCAAAGCCCTTTAATTAAAACCTAAACATCAACCAGATAGTCATATATTATGCAGATAAGAATGCATCTGCGCACGTATGTGTGCATACATGGTACGCCATTGCTTGTGTGTGAATGATTTAACTGATGTATATGTGTGAAAATTAAATGTATGATTGGTACTGTTCAATTTAAACCTCCCTGATAACATGTTTTGGTTAAAGATCCAATTGCACTTGGAATATCCAATGTAGAGGCCCCAAGCAATGAAACGTACATAGGAAACATATGATATAAACTTATGATTATCATAAGTTTTCCTCCATTTGCTATGTTCACACATATATATATTGGCTTGTCTATGCGTCATACAAACTTATTTAAACACTCATACATCCGACTGCTTTTGCGAGTATTTGTTAGACGTCCGACGAAATAGTAACGGATCTCTTGCGCCTATCGTCTGCCATTTTAATTATCCTGGTCGCTCGTACATTTATTTCACTATTTGCTGGCTCGTACAATAACAGAACAGTCTCTCATTTCCAATCTCTTGCGAACTATACTTACCTTTTTTTTTTGCTTGTTCACAATCTTTCCGAAAAGTATTTATAGCCGAACAACTAATAAGTATCCATACATGTACTTTACAACACTTACTATCCATCCATCCATCCATCCGTCCAATTAATAGAAACTGGTGTTTTTCTTCACCCAATTTTTCCACCTATCTGTTAGCTGTTCATCTTATTAAGTCAATATCAGCCGGCATTCACACCAAAATCGCTTCTGTTTTCATCTACTCCGCATACTCTGACACATACTTCTCACTCTCACGTACATTCCCACGCCCCCCTTCCATACATATAATCTTACATACACACGCATTCGCTACTGGTTCCCCCATACCGAATTCCTTCATTGTAGGTGAGGCATTGAACCGCCATTCCATGCTTTCTCATCTACTCCAAACTAATCACTCCCGATTATTTCTTTTCCATCACTAGTCACCATGCTGATACTTCCATAAATACACGCAAGATTTTTTCCCCTCTATATGAATAGCTTCTCTCTTCTGCTTACATTTATCATGGCAAAGAAGAAACGGTCTGAAACGGTGACACTTTCATTCCTTCACAGCTTATTATTATTATTATTATTATTATTATTATTATTATTATTATTATTATTATTATTATTATTATTATTATTATTATTATTATCATCATCGCTTTGCACAGCTTCTAACGCTGGAGATGTACTACGGTGTCAGCTGTTCACTACCAGTGAACTAAGGTTAACACCCTTTATTTTTCGAGCACCTTCCGGAGTATTCAGGCAGTTCCAAGCAGTGCTGTTTTCTACAAGTGTTCCTCCCTTATTGCAGCGCCTATTTATTCCATGTAGTTCCCCAGAATTTTACTCACTGTTCCCAGGGCTCCGACAATTATTGGTACCACTCTCACCTTTTTCATCGACCACAACAGCTTTACCTCTCAAGCTAACCTGTCATATCTATCGACTTTTCTTTTTTCCTTATCGCATACCTTGTTGTCAGCTGGGCATGCTATATCTATGATCTAGAATAGTTTGCTTTCTTTCTCAATTAAGACTATGTCTGGCTTCCTATTCTCTATCTCATGGTCGCACTGAATCATAAAATCCCACATGATCTTTGCATTATCATTTTCGATGAAGCGTTCGAGTTTGTGGTCGTACGAATGTTTTACTCTGTGTACTCCATACTTGTTGCAAAGCGTCCAATGGACAAGCCTGCCTATATTGTCGTGGCGTCTCTTATATTCCTTCTGGGCCAGTAGCATACATTGGCTGGTAATATGCCATACGGTTTCACTATTTTGTCCACAGATTCTGCACCTATCACTTTCTGATGTGTTGTGTATTCTGTATTTTATCTAGTTTGCTCTTGGGCAGCACAGATTAGAGCCCCCGTTTCCTGTTTTAAATCACTTTCACTCACCCACAGCCATCTTTTTCTCTGTCTGTCTTATCTTAACAGCCCTATGAAATTGTCCACGCATTCTTTTCTTTACCCACCTATTTTCAGTTTCATTCGTTTTCAATTGCTTCTACAGTGAATTATCTTTGCAATTTTCCATCCTACACAGGCCTTGCTTTCTTACTTCCAATAACAGCGGTTCTGTGGTATTTTTTACATACCATGCTATGTTGTCTTCTTATGCACTAATGCTGTGTTCGCATCCAATAAGTCCGCTCCCCGCTCTTTTTCTTGGTACATACAGTCTGCCTGTGTCACATTTTGGGTGGAGTGTCTCATATCTAGTTAGCAACTTCCTTGTCTTTCTGTCTAAGCTGTTTAGTTCGTCTACTGTCCATGCGATTGCCCCTGCTCCATATCTAAGGAGTGAAACCGCCCAGGTGTTGATAGTTTCAATCTTATTCCGTCCGTTTCATTTCGACTTAAGAATCAGTCTCAGTGTGCGCAAGTACTCCACCTTAAATTTTTCTGTCATTTCTTTCTCCATCAATTTATCCATTTCCCAAATCCCCAAGTACTTATAGCCTATCTCTTCTATCTGTACTATAGTCTGTACTATCTGTACTATAGCCTATCTGTACTATAGCCTGTACTATAGCCAAGTACTATAACCCGTCTCTTCTATCTGCTTTATAACCTCCCCCGACCGTATCGTTAGCCTGTCCATACATTTGATTTTGCCTCTCTTCAAGACTAACACACCACACTTTCTCAGTCCGAATTCCATTCTGATATCAGCACTGAAGGTATTCACCGTATCAACGAGGGAACTTACTTGGGCTTCATCTTTACCATAAAGTTTGAGGACATCCATGAATAACAAATGGTTGACTTTTTGTTGGCGGCTTTTGAATACATACCCAGCTTTTACTTTCCTCAGTGTTAGTTGTATGTATCACAGTAAAAAGATCAGTGGGTACAGGCAGACCCCTTGGAAGATGCCCCTCCTGATTTCTACTCTCCCTAAACTTCTTCCGTATGCTGTCAGTTACGTCCTCCATTTCACCATACTTTTTCCAAGCAATCGCTCAACATTCGATGCAATACCAAATAGGTTCATACATTCCAAGTTACTTTTCCTCCTCTTGCAGTCTTTAAGTACAGTTTTGTCTATCAGGAGTTGATCCTTAGTACCTCTGCACTTACCCTTACCTCTGCTCATGTGGCAGGACTCCATTTTTTTCAGATGTTCATACATTGACTCAGCGAGTATTCTTATATATAGAATCACACAGCACATCAAAACTTGAGCTCTGTTTGGCAATCGCCACCGACGAATGCGAATAAGTTCTCCATAAAAGTAAACAAGGAATCCTTAAAAAAAAATCTCCGCATCGAAGTTAATAAAGAACATACTAGATCTACAAACCAAACTGTAAAATTACATTATTAAAAAATTAAATTCTTTAGAACTACCAGAGAAGTCATTCTTTTCCTTTTTATAATGTATACATGTGTGTGTGTGTGTGTGTGTTTGGCGTGCCTTGATGTTTGTGTTTGTTCCTGCACCACCGCTTGACAACCGGTGTTGGCGCATTTTGCGTTCCTATAACTTAGCGATTTATTAAAAGCGACCGAGTGAATAAGTACCAGGCTTAAAGAAATGCAAGCAATGGTGTTGCTTTATTCGACTAAAATTCTTCAAGGCAGTGCCCTAATATGGCCATAGTCTAATAACTGAAACAAGTAATATATATATACATATATTTAATTACGAATTCAAAAGTAGCTCTTGTAATGTAAGCCTTATCTGTCGCACATATACTATGTATGTGCGACCGATATACACACACACACACACACACACTCGCACACACACACACACGCACACACACACACACACGCACACACACACACACACGCACACACACACACACACACACACACACACACACATATATATATACATATATGCATGCATACATACATACGTATATACGTACACACACACATACACACATGTGTGCACGCAAGAAGAGCTCTTCTGCTTTTCTAAGGAAGTTAAAATATATATTTTACAGTATGTATATCGCAAAACATTTACTGTACAACAC
>NC_142937.1:42877592-42892592 GCF_046866305.1 Octopus bimaculoides | reverse complement strand
TAAATAGATAGATAGATAAATAGATAGATGGATAAATAGACAAATACATAATAGATGGATAGATAGATAGATAGATAGATAGATAGATAGATAGATAATTAGATAGATCGATCGATAGATAGATAGATAGATAGATGGAGAGTGAGATATAAACATTGATAAATAGGAGAAAAGCAGGATCAGGCTCTTCTGTAGACATAAAATAAGATTGACTAAAATTTACCTGACACGAATACCAATGTTGTACAAAGCCGTTTTACTGTTGGAATATATAATTATCTCGGGTTATAAACCTACACGTATAGGTATCATATCTGTACTACACATATATATACAGCCTGACACACGCACACAAATACATACATATGCAGATCGACGTTATATGCATACATATACACACACAAACACACACGCACACACACACACACACATATCTACATTATATGAGAGCGTGTATATCAAATTATGTATAGGTATATTACATATGGATAGGCATACATATACACACCTATGAACATAAAAACGGGCGCACAAACATCTGTCTGTCTATCTGTGTCTCTATCCCTCTATGCATGTATGTATGTATGTATGTATGTATGTATGTATGTATGTATGCATGTAAGTATGTATGTATGTATTCATGCATGCATGCATGCATGTATGTATGTATATATGTATATATGTATGTATGTATTATGTATGTATGTATGTATCTATCTATCTGTCTAGTTAGCCTGGTAGCTACATCTACAGTCAAATATGTGCATGTGTGTGTGAGTGTGTGTGTGTGCATGCGTGTGTGTGTAAATGCATGTGTTTCTGAGGGCTGACGTCGGCTTGAATGTATCATTCATATACTTGCGTGTGTGTGTTTGCAAACGCGCATTCCATGTGCGTTTACGCGTTAATTAATCCAAATCCTTTTCTCATCACATTTAGACGTTATCAAAATGGTATGTTTTATTTGCAGAACACCACTAAACATTGTCATTAAATAAACACACACACATATATCTGTAATATAATATGTGACAATTATTCGGTTGCCATAATAAGACTCCGAGTATCGGATGTCGGGGAGGAAAACTGCTCCGGCACCTTGTCAGTTATCGAGGCAATAAAAAAATGCATTTAATGATTGCTTCGATAACTGACGAGATGCTGGAGCAGTTTTCCGCCTCGACATCCGAAACTTGGAATCTTATTATGGCAACCGAATAATTGTCACATATATTACAAATAAGTTCGTGTTTACATAATATCGAAGGCTCATTCATTCTTTTCTTGTCTTACCATTACTATTAATATATATATATATATATACACAGAGACACACACACACATACACACACACAGACACACAGACACACAGACACAGACACACACACACACACACACACACACACACACACATATATGAATATATATATATTATATATATATATATACAGGTATACTGTACACAGACATAGATAGATAGAGAAAGAGAGAGGAAGAAAAAGAGAGGGAAAGTGAGAGAGCCCTGATGGAAAGTCTCCCTTCGTTTAAGGAATCTACTCTCACACTTAATGTCCAGCATCCAGATGCTATGATGTTTTCTGTGCGACAGTTAATATAGATTTGCCACTTGTCAACTGACATAGAACGTGCTGTCAAGACGTCTGTCCCTTTGTCTCTGTCTTTGATTCGTGATTGGAAACAAGACATTTCTGAGGAAACTTATTGACAGTATTGTGGTGATAGTTTAACACTGAATTCATAAATGAAGGACTGTAATTAGCGGCTGGCCGTTTCCAACAACTCCGTGTTATCCTTTGCTACCTCTGTATCACACTACGTGACTAACACTAGTGACATAAATATGAAACATATAAACAATAATGTACCCACGCTACGTACACCACCAACACATTATTGTTACTACTAGTATAAACGTTGATAACAAATTCCCCTATATTACCACTACAGTGAAATGTTGTTATTGTTGTTATTGTTGTTGGTAGTGGTGGTGATGGTGTTGGAGGTAGTTGTAATGCTCGTTGTAGTTGCAGTGATGTTTGTAGGAATCATTGTAGTGGACGTTGCCGTGTTTGTGGTAGCACTTAATATTGCTTGTAGTGGAGTTTGAGATCGTAGTGGTGGCGATTGCGGTGACTGTGGATGTAGTAGTGGTTGTAGTTGATGTAGTGACAGCAAATGCTGCTGCTGCTGCTGCTGTTGAAGGATAATAATAATAATGATAATAATAATAATAATAATAATAATAATAATAATAATAATAATAATAATAATAATAATAATAATAATAATAATAAGAAGAAGAAGAAGAAGAAGAAGAAGAAGAAGAAGAAGAAGAAGAAGAAGAGGAGGAGGAAGAAGACTAGAAAGTTAGGTGGCAGCTGATAATAAGGGCCACTTTAGCGATGATAAAGGTAACAATGGTTTTGGTGGTACTAAGAATGATAACACTAACGACGATGATGATGATGATGATGATGATAATGGTGACTCGGTGGACGTGGCGGTAGTGGTGGTGATAACGGTGGTGGTGATGATCATAGTTGTGATGATGATGCTGTTTGTGAAAGAGGTGATGGTGAGTGAGGATGCAGGAAATGTTGATTAAAATGGTAGTGCTAATGATGATTATGATGGTAATGATGATGGCGTTGAAGATGATAAAATAGTAATTAATGGTGATAAGACTACAAAACGATTTAAATGGATATTAGTTTTCAAGTGATTATTGAAGAACTATTAAAATTATATACAAACACACACCCTTATACACACATACGTTAATATATTTATGTAAATAAATATATTGTTATATATGTATGTATATATGCACTATATGTATATGTATGTACTTACTTACACATTACAGACACACACTCATATGCATATACACACGCACATATAAAACAGTAGAAAGAAAATAAGAAAGAACGATAGAAAGAAGGAAAGAAAGGAAGTGGAGAGAGAAAGCTTATGGTAAACTATAAAAAATAAAGATAATGGATCAATGAAAATAATGGGGAAAATATGAAAGCTAAATGAGATTAAAAAATAACAACAACAATAAAATAACTACTATGACAACAAGTGTAATTATTCATATTTTTTCTGAAACAATTCCGCCATTTTGAATTGTTGTGTAGCGTCCATGATTGAGAGAAGTCAGCGAGTGTGGACGGAATAGATATTATCTTTCACGTGTTGGTCAATAAGATAGATTTTGAGTTATCTATATCGTTTGTTTGGTCAATAAGAATATAAAGAGAGGGGAAGAATATAGGTGGTAATGATTTCAATTCTATAAATAATCTTGTAATTCATTGTTGCCGAGAGCCTTAGGTGGACTTCAGTTGCTACATCTTTTGCTAACATACAGCCAAAGTGACGCCACCAAATTCTCCCTTTTCCTCGCTCACTGACGAAGACGATCACCCAAAACGTTAAATTATTTACACAGTTGGATAATGAAAATAACCTATGGACAGTTACTTAGTATATCAGACATTAAAGGAATTATCAATGGTTCACGTTCGACTGGAATTTCACTCACCACGCTACCTCGGTTTACCTAACCCTAAAATTAAATATAACCACGTGTATAGCTTATTAAAACCTGCAAATAGTATGTAATTAACAGCTGTTGTGTTCACTGGTATTGCTTACTCACTGCACCTGTTTGTTCCACTTATGTCACATAATTAAACATATAGGGGTCAAGCGACCTCATTTCACTCCCAATAAATACATTGGTTTCAAATTTTGCTAGAAGGTCAGCAATCTCGTGGGAGGGAGTAAGTCGATTGCATCGACCCAAGTGTTCAGCTGGTACATATTTTATCAACCCTGAAAAGATGAATGTCAAAGTCATCCCCTGTGGAATTTGAACTGAGAACGTAACTTCGGAAGAAACGCCGTTAAGTATTCCGTCCGGCGTGATACGGATTCTCCTAGCTCACTGTCTCACTCCCTATAAATATATCAAGGTCGAGTAACTTAATTTATACGCTCAATTCCCATTGTCTCTTTCCAACACAAGCACACACACATACACACTCACACACACACACACACACACACACACACACACACACACACAGACACACACAGACACACACACACAGACACACAAACACACACACACACACACACACACACACACACACACACACACACATACACACGCTCACAAACACGCACATGTTTCTTTGTCATGTTAGCATACTTCATTTGGCGAATAGAATTCGAATCATATAGGCACAGGCGTGATTGCGTGATAAGAAGCTTGCTTACGAACCACATGGTTCCGGGTTCAGTCCTTCTGCGTGACACTTTGGGTAATTGTCATGTACTAAAGCCTCGGAACAACTAAAGCCTTGTGAGTGTATTTGGTAAACAGAAACTGAAAGAAGCCCGTTATACATGTATATATATATATATATATATATATATATATATATATATATATATATATATATATGTATGTGTGTGTGTGTGTGTGTGTGTGTGTGTGTGTGTGTGTGTGTGTGTGTGTGTGTGTGTGTGTGTGTGTGTGCGTGTGTGTTTTGTGTTTGTGTTTGTCCCCTCCCACCGCTTGACAACCAGTATTGGTGTGTTTACATCTCCATAACTTAGTGGTTCAGCCAAATAGATGTACAAACAACGTACTGGTGTCGATTCATTCAACTAAAAATTCTTCAAGGTAGTGCCCCAACATGACCGCAATCTCACAACTGAAACAGATCGAGAATAGAAGATAATATTATGGGTAGGAATGGAAGTTTACTTTTGACGCTATGAGCAATATCAAGAAATATCGCATACGTGTGATAATTATAATTTAACTTTTATCAACTTTTTATATACTTCTCTGATACAATGAAATGAATATTAATTTTCGAATGAAAAATACATATAATACCTGAAAATAGAATTAATTAACAAATTTCTAAATTTCATTAACATAACACGACCTATTCCATAGAAAATTTATCTGCAAAAATTTCATTAAAAAAATATATCTTTCAGAAAGTTATACGAATAAAAATACGTCGCGAGACATTAAACTGGAGTGATGCTCCACCCCGCATCCGTCTGTCTGTCTCTGTACACACACGCTTCCCCCTGCCACCCCCCAAATACACACAAATATCCGCACACACATACACACAAATACATTTATAAAGTTAGTTGCGTGTGAAAGAAGTTTGCAAATTGGCAACTAATTATGAAATGTAAACGAAAATATTATTTCAAGCTTTGAAATAAATACCCTATTTGCAATTATTTTTTCCGTGTATCTTTCTTTTTATAATAATTATCGTATTTTCTACGATGCTACCTTCATTAATTAGCTACATCATGCTGCTGAGACACAATCAGCACAAAATTATCAAAATCATGTATGTGTGTACACGACAGGCTTCTTTCAGTTTCTACGTCAAACAAGTCCCACTTTCAACTGTCTTAATTAGCAGCTTTAATCTAAGAGTTTAGGTTTTCTCGTATGTGTATACAGAGCGCAGGCATGCTCGTGATGTTAAGAGGCTTATTCGGCAATCAAGTTATTTCCACTTTCGGGGCAAGTTTCTTCTACCATAGCTCAGAGTCGACCAATACTCTTTGATTAAATTTTCTAGACAGAAATTGCATGGAAGCCCGTCGTGTCTCTGCCTGTGTGGAAAAGCTTATAGCGATGCATTAAAATACAAATTCCATCCATGGATTATTATTATTATTAGTATGTAGGCACAGGAGTAGCTTGCATACCAGCCATATTATTCCGGATTCAGTCCCACTGCGTGGCACTTTGGGCAAGTGTCTTCTACTATGGCCTCGGGCTAACCAAAGCTCTGTGAGTAGATTTGGTAGACCGAAACTGAAAGAAGCCTGTCGTATATATATATGAATATATGTATAAAAGATTATATATATATATATATATATATATATATATACATATATATATATATGAGTATATGTATAAAAGAATATATATATATATATATATATGTATATGAGTATATGTATAAAAGAATATATATATATATATATATATATATATATATATATATAGGCGCAGGCATGGCTGTGTGGTAAGAAGCTTGCATCCCAACAACATGGTTTCGGGTTCAGTCCCACTGTGTGACACCTTAGGCAAGTGTCTTCTACTGTAGCCTCAGGCCGACCAAAGTCACGTGAGTTGGTTTGGTAAATTGAAACTAAAAGAAACCCTTCGTATATGTATATAAGCATGTCTATTTTTGTGAGTGTGTCTTTGTGTTCATCGTATACATGTATGTATGTATCTATCTACACACATACACACACATGAGTATGTATGTATTTGTGTGTTTGTGTTTGTCCCTCCACCATCGCTTCACACCTGATGTCGATGTGTTTGACCCGGTAACTTAGAGGATCGGCAAAAGAGAAACAATAACATATTAGGCTTGCAGGGAATAAGTTCTGTGGTCGATTTCTTCGGCTAAAAACCTTTAACGCCGTGCTTCATCATGGCCGCAGTCAAATGACTGAAACAAGTGAAAAAATAAAAGTATATATATATATATATATATATACACAATGCACACTCCCACACACGCACAAGCACATAATACCTGAACACAGACAATATATACACACACACGCAACGCGTTTAGACAAAGATAACTTCCACCCACAATCATACACTATTTGCCCACAGACACACACTATCTAAACAAGCACACATCAACTGCTACACACAACACACACAAGCTCACACGCACATTAGCCCCACACATATACACACGTTTATACGCACACAACACACACACACACACACGTAACTTACACAGACCATTCTCACATACACACACATACTTGTGCACCTTAGTTCGTTCGAGCCACCGTTACGGTTATTATTATTATTATTATTATTATTATTATTATTATTATTATTATTATTATTATTATCTCCCTTTCATTCATCCTCTTTTTTCCAGTCATATCGCCATGTTGGACCTTTGAACTCTGCATATTTTTCTCTCTCGGTTTTTTTCATTCTCTCTCCATTTTTCCCTCCTAATTGTTTCTGTCAAAGAGCGTAGGCTCGAAACGTAAAATACTTTTTCATTTTTCGCGAGCGTTAAAGTACTTATTCCTTCACCTGTCTTCGTCCTTTGTTTTCGGTAAATTTGAACAATTTGATATTGGAAAGGGAAAAAAGCCAGTTTCATATACATACATACATACATACATATATATATATATATATATATATATATATATATATATATATATATATATATATATATATATATATATATATATATATATATATATATATATACATATATATATATATATATACACATACATACATATATATATATATATATATATATATATATATATATATATATATATATATATGTATGTATGTATGTATGTATGTATGTATATGAAATGGGCATTTTTCCCTTTCCAATATCAAATTTTCTCACAAGGCTTTTCGCCGGCCCGAGGCTATAGTAGAAGACACATGCCCATGGTGCCACGCAGTGGGGCTGTACCCGGAACCATGGGGTTGGAAAGCAAGCTTCTTACCACACAGACACTCCTGCGCTGATATATATGTGTGTATATGTCCTCCACTAACTGGTGTTGGCTTCTTTATGCCCCCATAACCGCTAGGCGTTGCCCCAGCTTGGCCACGTTCCAGTGACTGAAACTAAATAAAACAAAAATTATGTAGGTGCTTATGCACACACACACAGACACACACACATACATATATTGAGAGAAATAGGAGTAAGGCAGAGTAAGTGAGGAAGAAAGGGAGACAGAAGGAGTGAGGGAAGAACAGAGAGGAGAGAGAGAGGGAGATAGGGTGAGATAGGGTGAGATATGGAGAGGGAGAGAGAGAAGGAGAGAGAGCGACCTATGGAGAGAAGGAAACAAAAACACAAACTGCTAATGTGAAGAGATAATATACATGCTGACAGTGAAACACACTCACAGAGTAGAACTGAGGGAAATAGTGTGTGAGAGGAGTGGGGGAGATAAGAAGAGAAAAGAGCGAGAAAGAGTGAATTCAGGTATGTAGTAATAACCAACTATCTTGATGAAAAGACAGACAGACACATCACAAGAGAGGTGTTTAACGCTTGTTCGCTGAGGGTAACTGTCTGCAGTAGTGGTTGAAACAATCAGTTACTTTGGGTAGTTTTGGTTTAAAAAAAGAATTGTAGTAACAAAGAGAGAGAGAGAGGGAGAGAGAGAGGTAGGAAAGAAGGAGAGAGAGAAAGAATGATTTCTAGATAATATTATAATACTGTCTGTACCAGTAGTATTGTGGAACTGTCTAGCTTGTTATGTGTTTGTTAGTTCTTAGTGGAAATGGCTTTTGTGGCTTAAGAGAACCTTCTAAAAAGTAAGTTATAAAAGAGTTATAATATGGCTATTTATGCCGTTATTACTTGATCGGAAACTCTAACAACTCGTCAGAGAAATCGGAGTTGGCCGCCATTATATTACACGTGTTACAGATGGAAAAATATATATTTCAGGTTATATGTGTATATGTATTTCGATGAATATACACACTTATACATACATTCATTCATACATACATAAACATACATACATGTATACATACGTAAATATATATATATATATATATATATATATATATATATATGCTGTAAATATATGATTTACAATATGTATATAAATATTTATATGTTGCTTAAATAGGCCAATGCAATTACATATGTATGTGTGTATATAATAAAAACTATGTGTAGCCATATATATATATATATATATATATATATATATATATATGTATATATATATATATATATATATATATATATATATATATATATATATATATATATATATGTATGTATATATATATATATATGTATGTATATATATGTATGTGTATATATATATATATATATATATATATATATATATATATATATATATATATATATATATATATATATATATGCGTATGTAGATATATGCATGTCGATTTCTTTGAATGTGTGTGTAAACCTATAAATTTACTAATGTTATCAGATAAGCTAGCATTCTTCTTAAACATTAGTGACTATACACAAACATAAATATCACATATACGTAACACATACACATGCATACACACGTATATATATATATATATATATATATATATATATATATATATATATATATATATATATATATATATATATATATGCGTATGTATACAAATGCATGTGTGTTCATATATGTGTTTTCGTGTGTAAATATGTGTATGCATACGTATGCATAAAGACGTGTGTATCAGTGTATGTGTGTGTGTATTGTGTGTATGTGCTGCATGAGTTTACAAGCAAGAAAACCATTTGTATGTTGAAATTATAAATCAATCTAAATGGAAAGCAAACTTTGGTCTGCTGTGGTAAAAATATGTATATCTATTCATAAAGTTGTAGGAAAGTATATATTGATAGAAAGGATTAGAAAAATTTGTGTTCTCCTAAAAGGTAAAATATAGGTATATGCAAGCAATACCCGACTAACGTGCTTCCATTGTAAACGGTTGCAGTTGCGTAATAACTGAAGCGATGACCACGTTAAGGCTAAAGTCTATTGTATTGGGCAATATTTTTGCAGTATAATTCAAAGGGACAGGATCGTGCCTGGTCTGTAAGCAAGGGAGTTCTCTGATCTTCAGCCATATCTAAACCAAACTCTTTCAGGTCATTGAACAAACGTAAGACCGAACAATAGAAGAAAGCAACTAGATTACCTAGCTATGCATTAACATACGTGACATTCTCCCAGCTTCACAAGAAGCCAGGTTTCTACATGTATACCGGCATTTATGTGTATATATGTGTGTGTATATGAGTGTGTGTCTATGTATTTATGTATTTGTCTATGATGCCAAGTGTATGCATAGATATGTTTTGGATTTATGTGTGGGTTTCTTTTTAAGCATGATTGTACAGTTGCATTTGCGTATGCGTGTGTATATGTGTGTGTATACATATATTTGATTTACATAGACATACACACACAAACACATACACATACACTCACATATATGTGCATAGACACTCATATATGTTCGTGTGTATATTTAATTATGAGCATATATATGCATAAACACAGATTTACAGGTGCATATATATATAAGTATATATATATATATATATGTATATATATATATATATATATATATATACACACGCGAATGTGTATAGATGTAATTTATATGTGCATGTGCACATGTTTATATATAATATACAAATGAGTATGGGTATCAATATAAATAAAAATTTAGGGAAGAGAAAAAATGTGAATACACACATCTTTTATATACACATATACGTATGTATACCTATATGCATACAGAGACGCAGTTATATAGACAAATACATGTGCAGGCACACAGCTATACATGTGTGTGTGTACATGTATTTATCTTTTTGTGTACATATCAATATTCATGTCTTTTTATACATATCAATATTTCGCACGAAACCCATATTTGCACGGGCACGCATATGTTTTATACATACATACATACATACATGTAAACACGCACACATGTATACATATAAATATATATATATATATATATATAAGAATATATGTATACATGTTTGAATACATGCATACACACACATATGTATATACATATATATACATGCATACATACTTATATATATATATATATATATATATATATATATATATATATATATATATATATATATATATATATATATGTATTATGTATATGTATGTATATATATATACACACAAGGAAAAGTTATTATCCACACAGAAAAAAAACACAGCAGCACAAACAAAAACACACACATATACACCACACAAACGCATATTCATACATATGCATATATATATATATATATATATATATATATATAAACATACATACATATATATATGCATATATATTCATATATACTCATATATATATATATACATATGTTATATGTATTATATATTATATGTTTATATAAGGTGATATGTTATAGTGTATATATATGTGTCAACGTATTCCTGAATGTTTGAACATGTGTACGTATGTATACGTATGTGTATATATGCAATTTAGATAAGCTGAAGCCGGAACAACAATAAGAAAACATTAGCTAAATAGATGGGGAATGTTTCCAATATAGAGGAAGCAGTCATGAATAGTACAAGATGGCGTATTTTAACTTATTTCTATGCACCCTTTGAACAACGATATTCTATTGAATGGGAGAGTGTCAGTGGAATTAGGAAAGGGGTATCCTATGATGTTGGTGGTGATGGCGATTGTGATGGTGTTGTGTTTTTGTGAGAGGGGGTGGGGGTTGTTGGAGAGATAGTGTCGCTGGTTGACGGATAAAAAGAGAAGGATAGTTGTGAACAAAACGGTGACGTATACTCATTTTTACTAGGTTTTTGATACGTTTTTCTTGGTTTATTTGTTTTACTTGTTTTTCTTGTTTCATTTTGCAGAGGTGGTGGTGAGGTGTTCGTAAAAATGATGATGATGGTGGTGGAAGTGCTAGTAATAATGATGGCTGTGATGATCATAATGATGGCTCTGGCAGTGGTAATGGCGGTGGTGACATTGGGAGCGAAATGGCGGAAGGTGGCAGGTGGAAAGCAGAAGGCGTGTTTCTTTTCATAAAATCAGTTAGAACGGACACAAGCCTGTACTGTCCGAAGTTATCCACATAAAAGCTAAGCATTTGTTTATATATGTATGTATAGATGTATACATATAAGCCTATGTGCTTACGTATTTATATATGCAAGTACATTTATGTATACGCACACATATTCCTAGATGTTACCTAACAGTCTCAGTATAACATATAATGCGACGTGTAGTCAGATACGTACATATATACCTACACAAACAAGCACACACATATATATATATATGGGCTTAAATGCATGTGTATGTGTATATATTCATGTATGTATAAATTCATATTTGTGTGTTTATGTATGTGTGTAAGTATGCATGCATGCATGTATGTATGTATGTATATATGTATGTATGCATGTATGTATGTATATATATATATATATATATATATATATATATATATATATATACATGTATGAATATGTATGTATATTCATGCATATATCTATTTTAGAATTGATGAAATTAAAGATACGCATGCGGACATCCACACACGAAACAGTTTCGTAAAAATTATATAGGGTGCTCCAGTATGACCGCAGCCGCATGGCTGAAACGAATAAAAGAATACACAAAGTGTAGACGCAACGGTATGCACACGCATGTTATTTAATGTTTTAAAATTGTCGCGTGATACCTGTATTGTCAACTACTCACCCATATACCCACATGCATACGCACACTAGTACACACACACGCGCGCACACACTCACACAGATGCACACGCCCCAAATAGCACCTCCTCCATGCACAAGCATACACTAATGCACCAACGTTTACTTAATGTATGCGTGTTTGCTGTTTTTCATTTGCTGGTAGGAGTTAGTGTAAGTTACAGAAGTTCAACCTCTGGGTGCTGGTATTGGTTGTGTGGTTAAGAAATATGCGATGAAGATTCCCAGTCCCACACTAAGATGTTTCTTTCTGGTTCAATCCCACTACATGGCACATTATGCATTCCAAGTTATATTCTCGGTTCTCGTATTTCGTTATGGCTGATGCATATCTGAGGAGATCGCTATTTGGTCTTCTCTGGTAGATTTTCTTATTTTCATCGTTGGGTTTAACATCACAACCTGGCCCTTGGGTGCTTCTAAGGGAGTCCACTCCGTTGGAGAGATCCAGGCCAAATCATTAGTTTGAGTATATCTTGCTTCGTTTCCTCTTTCCTCCCGACTCACAGAGACCCCATCTAGTGTCTTGACTAAAGGAATACATTAAATACATAACAATATAAATCCTTTCTATTATAGACTCAAGGCCTGAAACTTTGCTGGACGATGGTAGTAGTCGATTACATTGACTCCTGTGCTAGTACTCATTTTATTGCCCCTGAAAAGTTGAAAGGCAAACTCGACCTCAGTAGGACTTGAACTCAGAACATAAAGACAGACAAGATATTGCTATGCATTTTGTATAGCGTGCTAACGATTCTGCCAGCTTGCTGCCTTTCCTTTCTAATACAGGCACAAGGCCTGAAAGTTTGGGGGAAGTGGCTGATCGATTACATCAACTCCAGTACTTGACTGGTACTAATTTTATCGACCCCGACGGGATGAAAGGCAAAGTTGACTTCGGCGAAAGAAATCGAGCTCATAACATAAAACCAGAAGAAAAGTCGTAAAGCATTTTGTCCGGCGTGATAATGATTCTGCCATTTCACTACCTTAAATAACTATTTAAATAATAAATAGAAATAATTCTGCCAATCGTTTTGTGCGATATATCGATTTTCCGGATTCAAATACCGTGAACACATCATTGCTTTAATTTTACACATAAGCTGGATCAACCATCTATTGTTGGCTAACTGTAGGTTAACGTTGATCATACCAAACTTATACTAAACAACATTCCAACTGTGGCCATTTTGCTTTTAAGAGTAATTACGACTACATTATCTAAAACATTTTCTCTATTTTTTCATATATTCTTTGAGTAAGGTTTGACTGATATTTCTAGCAAGCCAAGTTACTACGAAAAGTCTTGCAATTAGGATGCCTATGTTTAATCCCAGTTTGACCTGGATGATCAGATTTATGGATACAGCCATAACCAATGATCTTTTCTAAAGGCATAGTTTATCTAGTAAAATATAATCTAATGTGTTCATCTGACATACATATCTAGAACTACTTTAAACAATATGTCTCTTCTCATGGTTTTATGATATAATTTAGTAATGGTCTTAGCTGTTATCTTGTACCATTTTCAGGAGCTAATATCTAAGATCACTTATCAAGTGACTACAAGGTAGTGTTATTGAACACCGGTTAACCTTCAAAAAGACAGATTTACAATCAAAACCATTCCAACCGTGAATCCTTTGTCTTCTTCTAGACTACACAATCCAATGTGTTCCTCCATTTTACAGGCAGGAAAATGTGATTTTAAGAGGATTGCGATTACTGCTTCTAGCATAACATATGACTACATAGAGATTCCACTGTTGGCAGGAACATGTACCAGTAATCTCCCCCACGGTGTCAATTCGATCATCTATCGGGTCTGTTTTCTACTGTTAAAGTAGTTTCCTGCTTTAGTCAATAAGTTATTTTAGTCACAGATTGAATAAATAACGAGGGAGCTTGTAAGTAGTTAAACAATCTGCTAAAAACAGTAGACAAAATTCTTCAAATTACTCCCTACTGTCGTAAAAGACTGAAGACTTTATGACAAGTAGTTCGGAATTTGTCATGTATTTGAAAACAACAAAAATAGGGATGGTCAAAGTTTGACTCTGTTTACTCGATCAAGACAAATTATCCCCCTCTTCCTATTTCTCCTGCTCCTCCTTCTTATCTTCTTCTTCCTCCTCCTGTCACCGTCGTCGTTATAGTCATCACCACCACCACCACCACCATCCTCCTCCTCCTCCTCCTCCTCCTCCTCCTCCCCCTCCTCCTCCTCATCATCATTATCATCACCGCCATCATCAACCATAACAAGACCAACAACCAGGCACCGTTTGCTCCCTAATGGTATCTACCGCGTATCTAAATATCTGTTTGTTTGATTCCTTATCAATTCCTTTTTATTTTCAACGTCATTGCGTTGTTTCTTTCTACTCTGTTCTCTGCTTTGATTTCAGAATGTGTCATCAACGTCTGGGTAGTCCCTATAACCTAGCGTTTCAACAAAAGTGACCGATAGGATAAGTAATAGACTTTAAAAAAAAAAAAAAAGCACTCGGGTCGATTTGTTCTACTCGAACCCTCCAAGGCTATGTCCCAGCTTGGCCACAGTCCAATGACTGAAACAAATAA